>NW_007390473.1:0-1385 GCF_000475195.1 Diaphorina citri | reverse complement strand
CCGAGATAACGTTCCAGTTTCAATGACCTCAATATCAGCAGTGTGGCATTATAATAGGCTGCTGAACATTGGTCTGTATGGGCTGAATTCTTACCATGGAGATTGCGATTCTAACTGACTTCTTGGGCAAAACGTTCCTCCTACACTAGATTATGAGCGGGCGTTGCGCCGGGCACATTGGTCTGTATGGGCTGAATTCTTACCATGGAGATTGCGATTCTAACTGACTTCTTGGGCAAAACGTTCCTCCTACACTAGATTATTATGAGCGGGCGTTGCGCCGGGCGTGATAAAAGATCGATGGCAAGAGTTTTCGGGGGACTCGGATTTTTCTTTTAAATCTTCAAAACTTGGTCCGAGCTCCATTAGAACCCGGGAAAGTAATAAATTATTTCGTGAACCACACTACAGAATATGCAGAAAGAAATGTTACTGACCCGAGTTGCCGAAACGCCCCTGGAGTGTTGTGATGTGTGGTGCGATCCCAGTCCTGATCAGGGCAAAGTCGAATGTACTTACTTAAAACACTCCAAGCCCTGACTCCGGTCAACTATGACATAAGGTCTTAAGTCTAGGAACTGATCGATTATGTACTTATTCTGTTCTCGAATGTATTATGTATTCTTCTCTATTATTATTTTTAATCGCTTACAAGGCAGACGCGCTACCTTCCAAGCTAACTGGCTGGAATTGAGATTTGTCTGGCGCGCGCTGGGCGCAATGAAAACCATGTGTACCTAGATAGATATTAGGTATTGGGTAGCTCACCAATCACTAGACCCTAGGTTATATTGTCAACATAAAGTAAACATGAACCAGCAGTGTGTTAAGTGTGACAGGTCTCACATGTTAATATTACATCTGGTTAGTATAGCGTTATGCATGCTCATTGCAATATCATGCTCCTGACACTAAATCATACTGACTGAACATCAACTACCGCTACCTACGTTATAATGTGCTGATAATTATTGTAATCTCTATTATAACGATAATATGCTATGAACATGTGAGCACTGTCACAGTTCTCGTTAGTTCCAATACTGTGTGAGTTATTTCGCCCTAGAGCTAGAGAAATACACGTGAAAGTGTATTTCTACCTACCTAACTACCTATCTGTGTACCTTCCTACTAAGAATAGACTCTTGAGGTGAAAATAACCACTGAATGAGTAGAGTTAGTAGGTACCTATCTACGCTGTATTGTATATCCAATATCCATACTGTTGAAAACGTTCTCTGCCACTTTTGTGATTTGTGTACATATCTCAGACCACTGTGCCCAAAACCCAAAGGTTTTCATTTAGTACTACACTAACTGCCGCTAGGGTAACATACATATCGGTAGACTATTCCCCCTAATACTCAAGCAAGGCTTCTCTTTCC
>NW_007390472.1:0-1386 GCF_000475195.1 Diaphorina citri | reverse complement strand
AGGGGGAGGGATGGAGGAGAGAGAAAAGATAAAGAATAATACAGGATAGAGGATAAGAAAAGGAAGAAATAACATAACATGGGACGTTAAGAGGGAGGGGGTAAGAGGCAAATAATAATACTAGGAATAACAAGTGACAGTAGAGGGAGGGAGTGATGAAGGACGGAGACAAAAGAGGAAATGAAACATTGACCAAAGGTTTGAAAATGTTTGCCTAATGCGTATAACCATTATCACATGTAGGTGCCTAACACGGTAACAATGTAGGTAACATAGCGAGTATTATAAAATTAATGACAGGAAAAATGAAAACAGAGGTTGAAAATGATGCATAGCTGAAAATATCATTTTCAACCTACGTACAGCAAAGTAGCTATAGATACCTATTTGCTACAAAATATTTCATATTACATACCCAACAAGGGTAACAAGGTATCAAGGTAACAACATACCGAGTATTATGAAACTAATGACATGAAAAATGAAAACGCAGCTTGAAAATGATGCATTTTAAATGAAATCTAGACTACTCTACGCCTACGGTAGTAACAAGCTAGCTCGGTACCTAACGAGATATGATACCTTCCTATAAAATAATTGAGACTAGGTACGTTTTCATCTAAATTCCCTTTAGGGATGATTTTCAGCAAAGTCACAGGTTCATTTTTCAGCAAAGTCACAGGTCGGGGTTGTGATTTTGAAGAATGTTTATTTCGCATACACTGTAGGCTACCTTATTTATTTGCTAACAAGCTAGCTCGGTACCTAACGAGGTATAATACCTTCCTATAAAATAATTCAGACTAGGTACGTTTTCAGCTAAATTCCCTTTAGAGATGAAACGAGGTATAATACCTTCCTATAAAATAATTCAGACTAGGTACGTTTTCAGCTAAATTCCCTTTAGGGATGATTTTCAGCAAAGTCACAGGTCGGGGTTGTATTTTTGAAGAATGTTTATTTCGCATACACTGTAGGCTACCTTATTTATTTGCCGCAAATGGCCTATGTTGCTAAATTGTATACAAAAATAAAATATATAAAGTCTAAAACAAAATGGGACTTGAAAACATGAGAAAGTGACACAACACTGGAGCATCCTTACTATGTTCTTGTGCAGACCCCTGATATACTAAGCGCCCAAGAATGTCTACACTCTACATTCAATATGAAATTTATGCTACTGCATCCTTACTATGTTCTTGTGCAGACCCCTGATATACTAAGCGCCCAAGAATGTCTACACTCTACATTCAATATGAAATTTATGCTATAAGAATCTCTCGCAAAACTTTTATTAATATTGTGAGCTTTTAATTAAACCATATGAATGTAAAACCTCGAGACCAAAGTAAAGAAGATCAAGTTATAAATTGGTAATGTGTA
>NW_007390471.1:0-1386 GCF_000475195.1 Diaphorina citri | reverse complement strand
ATTGGGAAGCCAGAGGTAAAATGACCTAGTAGTCAAATAACCCGACATTTGCAAACAACAACAACAACAACAACAACATATTTAAATCTATTGTATACTTAATCCTACTGTTACTGAGACAAATAAGCACTATCACAATATGTTGTTGTTGTTGTTGTTGTTTGCAAATGTCGGGTTATTTGACTACTAGGTCACAATATACTTGGTACTGAATCTTCCTCATCTAAAACTTTAGCGTGGTAGCAAAAGTTTGTGTCAACTGAGGAGGAAACAGCTCAGAGCCGTTTCCATCATAGGCTTTCATTTCCATCATATTTTTCTCTTTTCCAACATTTTGCCTCTATTGTCTATTTTGCGCAATCCATGCGCATTCAATAACCTTCGAGCATTCGAAGTCAATAACATTCCATTCAAGGTCGTTCAAGGAGGTAAAATCAGTGGCGTGAGTACAAAAAGTGAAGCCCAGGTTTTTTGTAAACAAAACGATAAGGCGCGAGGCCGCGAGCGCGAAAATTCAAAATTTCATAAAATGTTGGTTGATAATTTTTTCACCTAAAAAATAAAATTACTGTTTATCTGCCTCATTATTTCTGATTATTCTAAAAAAGGACCATACGGCCATTAAAATGAGCCCTCACTCATTTTAATGTTACCATCATTTAGATAAAAACTTCCTGAACCTTGTGATAAAGAAAGACACACTGATACTGATTAGAGAAGAGAGGTGAGTATGAGTCTATGAGTAACTTGTACAATAAGAACTTTCTTGTGGAACATGAATTTATTATTTTTAACTGTTGTTTAATAACGTCCTCATCTCTTCCCCTTGTCCATATTCCCTAGGTTTTATTCAGGGATAGTCTGTACTATATGAATGTTAACCCCAACTTCTGGGCAATACATTAATTTGACATGATAAATCCCATTATCCCAATGGCACTTTTATAGGCAAGAGCTTAGTGACTTTACTAAACATCAGTGGCGGCTCGTGGTCAGATGAAGAGGTGAAGGGCTTTTCATAAATTGGGCAAATACTACGTAGGTACATACAAGAAACTAATGTATGTCTTATACATGCAATACTGAAATTAGTAGGTATTAAAAACGCATACAAAATATTGCACCAAAATAATAATTTTATTGGGCGAGTTTGAATACTCATTGCATCATAGTCGAATCGGTTAGGGTTCGCGCTGGTCGCGGTGATGACGTCATTCATTAAACGATTAACCTGGCAATGAGTATTAAAACTGTAATGCGGTTGATTCATGAAAATATTATCTTGAGAAGGGGTTTAAAACAGATCTCCACTTGAACTCGTATGAACTTGTTGTATCAGAGTACGCACGACAACAACACTGTACGCAAATTTAAGGTTGTCATGGC
>NW_007390470.1:0-1386 GCF_000475195.1 Diaphorina citri | reverse complement strand
TCTATTTGACCTAATAGAAGCTAGAAGCAATTTTATTTATGGGCCAAAAGAACCAAAGCCAAGTCTTCAGAGAACTTTTATTGATGAGGCAAACTTGAAATATTTAACATTTAAGTAATAATCTCCTTGAGAACTTGATGCACTTACCAAAGTGAGCTCCTAGAATCCTATACCAATACATCGTGAGTGAGATGAAAGTCATTTCACACAGATAATGATACACAAATAACAAAATTTCAACATGTACATTGTACATACCTAAGTGACCTGTTAAAAAGAGCGTTATTAGTTATGAGAATGACATAGTCAAATTATCCACAAATCCACATACATACGCTCTAATGAGATCAATTCGGAAGTGACAAAACATAAAATAATCTTTCTATCTACTCTCCAATATCAGTACAGTGGTAAGGTATTAGTCAATAGACATAATTATTATCCTAATGAAGTATTGAACGTTATGTTCTCTAGCCTCTAGCATCAATAGTAGTTCAATATCAGCATCAACAGTATAGTAACAATAGCTCAAACGGATATATTCTTAGCCTAGTGTCAATCATTCAAAAGGACATCTAGCTGTAATAAGTACTGGGAAACCACAACAGGAACAACTGGAACAAGGGAACCAATTTGGAAGTGATAGTAACAATAGCTCAAACGGATATATTCTTAGCCTAGTGTCAATCATTCAAAAGGACATCTAGCTGTAATAAGTACTGGCAAACCACAACAGGAACAAGGGAACCAATTCGGAAGTGAGTACAGGAACTTAAAGTTCCTGTGATGGCGTTAGTTTCATGTTCCCATAGAGATAGAGTTCTTTCACCGAGCAATCGACATTTGGTTTACAAAATACCCCAATCTCCCATAGCATAGCACAGATTACAGAGACTATTCATTCCTTAGTTCCTGTGATGGCGTTAGTTTCATGTTCCCATAGAGATAGAGTTCTTTCACCGAGCAATCGACATTTGGTTTACAAAATACCCCAACCTCCCATAGCATAGCACAGATTACAGAGACTATTCCTTCAGATAAAGTAAAAAGTACATATATTCTTTTCATCTCTGGTTTGAAACCAGAAGAGTTCTCTCCTCAGGAAACTTACTGATGAACCATTTAATGGTACCATTCACGCACAGTTAGGGTCCTATTATTAGAGATAATGGACCCACTATAGCTGCAAGACAAGGCATCAAGTTATCTATCGTCACATGTCGATAATCGACGCTGCTGGCATGCTTTTAACATTTTCAACATACCATGTCATTCTTAGTCTTGAAGTCCTCTTCGAGACCTTCCGGAACATTTTTTTTTTTTAAGAGGTTTGACAGAGGGAACTGTAACTGCTATGGTCTTATCGTCCCGAAATCGAAGAGAGAA
>NW_007390469.1:0-1386 GCF_000475195.1 Diaphorina citri | reverse complement strand
TGATCCGTCCCCTTCCGGCGGAAACATATTTTCCATGGATATGTGGATGAGCTGAAGCTGCCCGCAACAGATATAGATAATGGAGAAGTAGAAAGCGTCAATAGCCAGGTAGATAACGCTACTCATGAGCATGGCCCAGAACTGAATGCCGAACATGATTTCATACCTGAGAGTAATAAAGTAGAACAATAATACATAAATTATCGAATCTCTGTGCCAAGTTAGAGCGACTTTGGCTGAAATCTAAAGGGCTGAGCATCGCGAACTCTTTTTGAGCTTTTTCAAAGTATTGGCGTTAAATGGCGGCCGAACCGTACATTTCTCGAGTTCCGGCCCGCGGACACTTTTGATCTTTATTAATTATGGAAGCTGTCTGCAAAATTTGAGCGACCTGTGGCTAAAGGTAAAGTCGTGAGAAGCGCTAGTTCCTTTTGAACTTTTTCCGAGAGTAATAAAGTAGAACAATAATACATAAATTATCGAATCTCTGTGCCAAGTTTGAGCGACTTTGGCTGAAATCTAAAGGCCTAAGCATTGCGACCTCTTTTTGAGCTTTTTCAAAGATTTGGCGTTAAATAGCGGCTGAACCGTACATTTCTCGAGGTAAGGCCCGCGGACACTTTTGATCATCATTAATTATGGAAGCTGTCTGCAAAATTTGAGCGACCTGTGGCTAAAGGTAAAATCGTGAGAAGTGCTAGTTCCTTTTGAACTCTTTCCCTGTATAGCCCTAAATAGTGGAACTTTGGTCCGGAATAACGGCCAAACCGTTCCTTCGGGAAACAGGGCCCAAGGATATCTTTGATCTATATAATTTATAGAATCCCTGTGTCAAGTCCGAGCGACTTTTGGCAAAAAGTATCTAAAGTCCTGGGAAAAGCGAACGTTTTCCAGTTTTTTCAAAACTTTTATGCTTAATAGCGGCCGAACCGTTCGGCCCGCGGACACTTTTGTTCTACATCCTATAGCGAACCTCTATGCTCTAGTTTGAACCACTTGGCCTGAAAGATAATGTCCTGAGAAGGACGAATTCCTTTCGATCTTTTTCCAATGTATGGCCCTGGATAGCGAAACTTTGGCCCTGAATAACCGCCGACTTACACATTTCTGGAAATGGATCCTGACCCCAAGGTAAAAAAACAAACAATCAAACAAACAAACAAAAACTTACCAGGGTGAGTTATGATAGCTGATTCCGGCCGTCCAAACATTCATGGGCAGAATACGTCTCTGATTCAACGAGTCATACTGAACGGAATGCTTCGAGTCTACCTGACCCTTTGAGCCTTTCCTCAGACGGTCTGACCCCTGAGGTGTAGGACTTGTGGTTTGAGATGTTTGTGTTCGAATCCCGTCAAAATTTCCACTTTGGGCTTTGTGTGAGTC
>NW_007390468.1:7612-11198 GCF_000475195.1 Diaphorina citri | reverse complement strand
ACAGAAGTGACAAGTACTACAACAGCCAGTATAACTACCACAGGTACCACAGTTATCAAGGATGAAGATAATGATGATGAAACCATATATGATGAGGAATATAGTGACCCATATGAGAAAGTGAAAAAATACAAGAGATCACCAAGACATAAGAACAAGAAACATAAAAACCACCACAGTACAACTGAACTACCTGAGACTAAAACTGTGCCTGTAGAACAACCCAAAGATTTTCCACCTTCAGATGAAATCTACAAGTACATTATGGAGAGAGCAGGACCTTTAGCAGGAATTGGCACTGGGGACTACGTTACCTTTATTGATACTACTGGAAAGAGTCCCAACAACCCTAACGTGATAATCATGTACTGTTTCTATCCCAAGGAGGATAAGTCAGGACTACGTACCATTTTGCATGCATACAACTGGAATTCTCAAATGATCAATGCTGTCTCTGAAAAACAAAGCGATATTCTCCTCATGATCCCAATGCTGCTCAAACCGATAAGCTATGGAAATATTACCTTCACTAACAATGTGCAGGCTCGTCCAAAGATATTCCTCAACTATTTCGACGACAGTGAAGATCTCAACACGTACGTTAAGACTGTTCGTTTTATTGAGAAGTTCATTGATACCAAATCATTCAAGAAACACAATGCCAAACTTGTCAAAGTCCCTGACAGCACATGTGATGGACTGAGTTATAACAGTGATGATTACTGGAAATGTTCACTTCAACGTAGAGCTTCCTCCTGCTATCATTTGTCATCTACCGCTAGGATGGGTGATAATATTCTAACCTCTGTTGTTAACTATAAACTGCAAGTCCATGGCTTGGAGAATGTTAGAATAGCTGATGCTAGTGTTATGCCGTATACAGTCAATGCTAATATTCATGCTACCTGTGTTATGATAGGAGAGAAGTGTGCGGATCGCATCAAACAATACTGGAAAGAAAAAGTTTGAGGCTGAAGACTAGAAGCACATGTTGCGAAAATGTCGAGTTAACATCGAAACAAAATTGTCACTCTGTGTTTACACTGTTTACAGCCCATTGTTGGAAATATGTACACGATAAAATGTATTTCACGTTTATCAAGGTGTGTCCACACATTGTCAACCGGCCGTCGATTGACATCGACTGAACCGTGCACACTGCCTCAACAACAGATTGTCGATCGACGAACGGTCGACTATGTGTGGACACACCTTATTTATACTCACACAAGGGCAAGGTTAACTCGACATTATTATTTATTTCTTCATATCTGAATAGTCTAAGTATCTAAGAAGAAAGACAATTTTTTCTCCTTCACCTTTTTATTATATTCCTTTTTGTTTCATAGAATACGAAGTACCCTATAAGAAAGTGATGTTATATTTGTATATTTTTATATAGAACGTAGAAATGGTTTTACCATCCAATTATTTTATAGTTATTTTATATAACTCTTATCTCTTCACAGATTATTTATAATCGTATGATGCTGAACACCGAAGTAGACACACATTTTATGTTGACCCAGATCGACGTGTAATTTCATAATTTCTTCTTAATTTTTAGCAATTTGAGGTGCGATTTTTAGCCCGTCCTTCCTTTATTAAATTACAATAGTAATAATAAAAGGTATAAGGGACGGGCTGTTGTATTCGCTTCGGTGTCGTCTGTCACTCTGTCAGTCTGTTTGTCTGACCCCATAGAAGTACTTATCCAAACCTAATCGACCTATACTTATATCAAATTAAAGGTCTTTTTACCAAGAACACGAAAGTGGTGGTGCAAATTTTGTCCAAAAAGCCAAAAAAACTGTTTTTTTTTTGGGGGGGGGGGGTTTTTTTTTTTTTTTTCTTTTTTTTCCCCAAAAAAGCTCTTTTTTGACGACCGCAGACCTCATTCTCCCGTGAAAAGTCAGGATACGCTCGTCATATTTATTCGTGATAATAATATAATAATCGGACCAAAAACTAGACCCAGGTTGAGGCCCACATAGTCAAATCATTCGGGATCAGAGAGCAGACCACGTAACCGTATGAATGAAGAAGGAGACTGGCCGCGGTGATGTTCTAAACTGTTAGTTGTGTCTAGACTATTTGGTTCATTTTCTTAATGTCATAGGCTCCCCATTTGTTATCCGACTCGGTTCATATCCGCTGGTTATTGATTAATGTCCTGTTTTAATTTTTATAAGGTTAATTTGTATTTTCCACCCGCACGCCTAATTGTGGTTGTCCACGGCAGTGGGGTTTTTTTATGCGACTTACTAAGTCGTTGTACATTTGAAAGGTTTATAAAGAAGATGTCGTCTTTCGACTCGGTTATACCGGACGCGAAGCTGGCGCCCCACAGGGACCCGATTTTGTTGAGTCAGTCGTCGTTCTTGTGTTACCAAACCGTAAAGCGCTCAGTCGCGGGCGCGCGTTGGTTTTAATATGCTTAACCGATCAGCGTTTTTTAGCCTAGTAATCGTTATAATACAGTTTGTGCTAGGGAACACAAGATCCAACCTCACCTTTGTCTAACGAGAGTTACGCTACCCTGCACGACTTTACCTTGGGTCGGTCTTCAGATGCTGTTCATAACTCGGTGTTTAAACTGCCTTTGGTTCCACAAGACGAAGATAGAGCTATATATGTTATTCACTAATTTTCACGTCTGACGTCACGAGGATGTTACGACGTCACTCGTGGTGTTCTCACACTATAATTGTGTTTCTTTGCCGTAAATAATAACAATTTTCCCGTCTGACGGCGTTTTTCTATAGAGAAGAAATAAGACGGTAGTGCGTAAGCCGATGTCGACTTTCGGCGATGTGTTGTTGTTGTTGTGTTGTTGGTGCGTGTTGTTGTTGTGTGTGTTGTCGGTAGTACTTAGTTGACCTTGTTTAGGACAACCCCCGCCTTAAGGAAGTGACCTCTGTCGCGACTAACCTAACTCTTCAATTCGTTGTTGATTGACGCGTAGCCAAATATTTTGCTTCAACTTACAGGAACAAGAACTAACGACTTCTAAGCATTTTAGCATTTACCCGGTGGGATAGATCCGGATGCCTGTATTGATCACCAGAACATGGTAGTGACAACGACCAAAAAAGGACACTGACCCAAAAACATATACCTCAAGCAACGACCAATCAAGCCTCACATGGAGTTAGAGCACTCCCTGTTATTTACTCCCCGAGTAACTTTAGGTCTTGCTCTTTTCCGCGTCTGCTGTACGTTGTGGACTATTCTGGAACCGTCCACTTTGGTCCGACCCGGGCAGGGAGGGGCCCTAAAAAATCGGGCATCAAAATAAACTAGCACTAACTCTTTTAGGTCATGCAGATCATCGGAATGGATTAAACAAATTTATAAGTCATATCAATAATAAGAACTAAATTAAAAAAACTAAAATGAAAGTACATAACTAAATTTTAGTTCTTGATCTCGGGCAAGAGGGAAATAAAGGGTTATATTGGCTAGAATTTTATTGCTGACTTCACAATAGATTTTGAGAAGAGCGAAACTCAAATATACCTCGCAGCGCTGTTTAAAGCTCTAGTCTTCGAGTAAACACACTCTTTTACACTTTTTTTTTTTTTTT
>NW_007390468.1:0-2864 GCF_000475195.1 Diaphorina citri | reverse complement strand
CAAACCAGATAGAAACTAGCCGCGGTTTTTACGAAAACGTTGTAAGTCTGCAAAGTGGTAAAAACTACAAGCAAAAGTACACTTCTTAAGGTTGAAACAAACCCCTAACTATAAAAAAACAGACATATAAAGTTAAATACGTTCAATTCAAGGAAAGGTCGTAATGACTAGTCTAGTTATTAGACCCAGAACAACTTACGATCCCAAGCGTGCGCACGGGTCGCATTATCATCAGGAACTTTCTAAAACACCTTTATAAAGAGTTGTAAGAACTTCAAGTCCAGTGACAAAGGGGTTCTCAATATCAGTAATCCTAAAGGATGATTCATGTAGTACCGTAAGTACAATGAACTAGGAGGATCCCGAAATGGAGACCCTTGTAATGTGTGTGGTAAGACTTCAGGAAGTGTATGTGGTCCGACGAAGAGACCTAACTATGCCGGGTTAGTTAACTGCAAAAGTAAACTCATTTTCTGCTCTGGACCCCTGCAATCTACGTTGTATTCTCACACAGTGGACGTTTCTTCACCTACTGGTTTTTTAGGTTCTAGGCTCGTTGCCTTTGAGTTAATTTAATTTAGGTTAGACTTATGTTTTTGAAATTTCGTTTAACTTTGAGGTATACTTCTGTTTTTCATGGATTGATAGTTCCCTAATATGGTGGGTGGTTTTCGGAGAACTCGAAAGAGTGGATAAAAAAGATTTCTTTATATATCGGTGGAGTAGTTCTTTCGCCATTAGTATCCAAGTTGTACGAAGTTAACTTTGAAGCACAGCCAAATAAAGGGATGAAGCAAAAGGGACATCACCACACATTAGCCAGTGCACCTTTTTATAGTAAAGAACAGAGAAGGAGCGCCTCCTGGGTAGAATGGACGAAGTTACTCCTCTTGTAAGGTTAAACCTGTGGAGCCTATCAGATAATCGTTATTGTGAAGGTGATCTAGTGAAGGGTGATTGGTGGTACAGTTAAACTGTAACTAACCAGGGTTGTGTAGTAATGAACCAGTAAGTCCTATAGCGCTGCAACGGTTTAAGTGTCCAGACTGGTTACTACCACCATTCCCTTGACTCTCTTCTCACACCTCTACTCTCTACTACCCCTCACAACTCTAGAGCGTGCTGTTTTAGTAGGAAAAACCTAGTTAAACCGCAAAAATGAAAAGGGTTAAAGAAAGAGAAAAAGGGTCGTTTAGAACAAAAAAAGACTTTTCCACTTGTTTGGTTGATACTGACACAAATTCACTCGAAAAGTTCTACTCTAATTTTTGACATTGTTTGTCATGAAAAATACTTTGGTGACTAAGATCTTACTAGAGAACAAGAAAGCTACAGGAGTCCAAGTTTACAAGGATGATAAATATTACACCATCAAGTTTAGCAAAGAGCTCATCATATCTGCAGGTGCTGTCAACACACCTCAACTATTATTCCAAAGTGGCATTGGAGACGAGGAATTACTAAAGAAAGAGAATATTGATGTCAAAATGAATTTACCAAGTGTTGGGAAATATCTGTATGATCATCCCTTGTTTGTTGTTCCTGTCCAGATGAACAAACATCATCAAGGCGGACGAAGGAAAAATAGTAAAAAATTCGATTTTGAAAAATATGGTGAAAGTGGTGAAATTTCCAACATGAATAAAATTAAATCTAAATCCACCGAGGATAATACTTTCAAGAACAACTCTAACGCCGCGGCAAGTTTTTTGGACGAAGTTTATAACTACATCACAAAGAGAACAGGAAGTTTGGCAGGGATAGGAGCATTTGACTACATAGCATTTTTAGACACAACAGCTAAAAGTCCTGAAGATCCTAATATTGAAATGATACCATTTTTCTACAAAATGAACGACCTAAATACAATGGAAATGACTCTAAACTTTCTCAACTGGCCGAAGACTATGGTTGACGCGATGTTAGAACCTCTAAAAAAGCATGACATGTTTCTATTCGTTCCAATGTTTCTCAAACCAAAGAGTTTTGGGAACATAACCGTATCCAAAGATGTTTTCTCAAGACCAAAAATTTTCTTAAATTATTATCACGAGGAAGAAGATCTGAATACTTTTGTCAAAGCTGTTCGCATTATTCAGAAATTCATTGCCACAAAGTCATTCAAGGAATACAATTCCAAAATTATAAAGATCCCTGACAGTGTATGCGATGGATTTCACTATGATTCGGATGACTATTGGAAATGTACAATCAAGCGTAGATCCTCTTCTTACTATCATTTGTCATCTACCGCTAGGATGGGTGATAATATTCTAACCTCTGTTGTTAACTATAAACTTCAAGTCCATGGCTTGGAGAATGTTAGAATAGCTGATGCTAGTGTTATGCCGTATACAGTCAATGCTAATATTCATGCTACCTGTGTTATGATAGGAGAGAAGTGTGCGGATCTCATCAAACAATACTGGGAGAAAAGCGTGTAGTCAGGTTGAAACAAAAGTGATGTTTCCGTCGTGTCGGGTCCCTATGCCTGATGCGATTAGTTTTTGTTTTCTCTTTTACGTAGTTTTGTTATCAAAGACTAAAATAGAAATAATTTACTGTAGGTAATAGGTATTTGCCTATTATTATGAGAAAGATCTAATTATGAGCCAAACGATTATTGTCAATTACTTTATTAGAATTTTCCTTTTATTTTCTCATAAAATTATACCTCAACAGGAAGCTAGCTTATCAAAATGTATAGGGTGTTTTTTTTTTTAGAGGTTTGTTTTTTAAACTGCTGTAAGAGACATGCTATTTGAAGAATAGTCATGATGTTTTGTTTTTTTTGGAAAGGCAATTGTATGCCATTTAGTGTTTGAATACTAAGATCGGGCATACCGACCCCTCTAATAGCTCGA
>NW_007390467.1:0-1387 GCF_000475195.1 Diaphorina citri | reverse complement strand
TTTTTTTTAGCATTTCAGGAAAAAAGAATTTTACGACTTTTACCATTTGTGATAATTACTTTTCATTAAATCCTTCTTTTAGAAAAAAAAAACTTTCTTTTATGTCTATTTGCTTTTCCCTTTTGAGAGGGGATTTTATTATAGACTATGATTTGACTTGGCCATTGTGGCTCGAAAGAAAACTGTCAGTTGGCTGACGAATTTTTATGAGTTAAGTTCTACTGTTTGATTCAAGTAGCCTATTTTTAGAAACTAGAATTAATGAGCATTTTTTTGGTTCAACTTGCCTGGTACTATCGCATCATACAGGAATGAAAATTCCCTGTGAGGTTTACAATAATGTTATTAAAGAAAAAACATGCACTTTGATGCGATTATGGAGATTAGAAAAGTGCACTGATTCCTGAGACTAGAAAGGAAATTTCTAATTGAATATCGTGTGTATGAAAATGCATAAATGCATGAAATGAACCCTTGCAATTATTCAATCGAGATGATGAATATTAGCAAATGCGGAAGTTAATCATATTTGCATGAAATATACAGTACGACTCATTTTGACCATAAAATTGTTGAATTATTTTTAATTAGTAGGTACCTGAGGAATAATGAATTAATGTTGCTTTGTGTTCCTATCTTTTCTATGTGTATGTAAACGTCCTGATAGCCAATATTGTGCTGATGAAGAACCCAATCACACAGTTAGGTAGATAATAAATTATCTTTTTCATTGTTTAATGTTTTTACTTGCATAAACTTCTTATGAACTTTTTCTCCAGATTTATTATTTTTAAATGATGTTGGTTTAGTAATTTTTACGATAAATTATGCACATGAAAATTATTACTCGCTCTTCATACACGTATCCATACTAAAGTCTTACGTCTGTAGTCTGATACAACCTTTCAACAACCAGCCCCTAAAAGCTAAAAGAAGCAAACAGGTCGTATGTTCTAATTTCTTTCATTTACGCATTTTGTAGAAGACTAATATCCGTGCTTTTAGCATACGTCCTTATTCTTTTTCATTGTTTAATGTTTTTACTTGCATAAACTTCTTATGAACTTTTTCTCCAGATTTATTATTTTTAAATGATGTTGGTTTAGTATTTTTTTACGATAAATTATGCATATGAAAATTATTACTCGCTCTTCATACACGTATCCATACTGAAGTCTTATATGCAGGTATTCTAAAAGGGATTTGAAATAATTTCAGGGTTTCACGAGTAAAAGGTGATTTATTGAACATTGTCTAAAAGTATACTTTGAAAGCTTTAGATACTTGTGTTACACTTGTAACGGTCTGGTTTAAAGAAAACTTAAGAGTACACTATGAACAAAATTGTAAATTCAAAGGGTTAAAACAAAAGTGTAAAAATGGCACA
>NW_007390466.1:0-1387 GCF_000475195.1 Diaphorina citri | reverse complement strand
AACGCACAGGTAGGATATTGCAGAGAGCCCACCTCTGTGGCCGAGTGGTCAAGAGCACTGACTCTCAACCCGGAGGTGGCTGAGTTCGAATCCCGGCCAGGACGGAAATTTTCTAACCAAACCGGAATTGAACCCGCGACCTAGCGCTTACAATACGGATGCGCTACCCTCCAAGCTAACTAGGCTGGCAGAGGTTACTCTTTTATAACTCACTCTAAGTTACACCCTGTTTTCGTAGGAATTGTCTATAATTTCACTAGGTAAGGTAAGTATTACATTTATCTTTTATGAATGTATCCAATTTCACTCTGTAAACGAATGTGCCTTGCAGTAATCCGAAAGCGGTACCGAGGTACAATCTTTTTCAAAGAAAAGATGTAACTTTACAAATCTACCACTCAGGCCGGGGGCCACAAAGTGAGTTTAAACTCCGTTTAAGTTCAACTCTGCCTCGGTGGTGTAGTGGTCAAGACGCTCGCCTGGTAAACAGGAGGGCGTGGGTTCAATCCCAGCCGAGGTATGACCACACGAGTTTAATGTATCAGTTGTTTCATTGCTACGAAATAAAAACTGCGGTGAAACAAAGTACCTATTGATTCTCTTCTCGCCCATCTGAGGCAATTTCACTCATCTTACACTAAATTTGGTATGGTTGGTACCACCAAACACCAAAACTCTTGGTATAATGGAACAACTTGTTCTAAGCTGACAGTCTAAAAAAAAACACTACCTACTTATACTTATAAAGGGTGAGCTGACTGAGAGATTTAAGTAAAATTAAAATTTCTTTTTTTTTTCTTTAAATTTTCAGTTCTTTAAGCTTGGACTAACTGCTGGACCCCATTATTTAAGCCTCCGACATGTTTTATCCGAACTGAAAATATCCCAAGAGCGGAAAATATGTAAGTAGTACTTTAGAAATCGTTCTCGGAAGGACTGGCTTTCTCCTAATCCTGATGGGATAATGTTCGTTCTCGGAACGGCTGGCTTTCTCCTATCCTGTCTTCCTTCCCTCTTCGATTTCGGGACGATAAGACCATAGCAGTTACAGTTCCCTCTGTCAAACCTCTTAAAAAAAAAAAGGAGTTTTAGCCAGTCTACTTAAGGCCCATTCCCACTTATCGTTCGAAAAAAAAACCATGTCGTGTGTAGTGGGAACACTCCTACAGGTGTCGTTCGGAAAAAAATCGGAGCTTAGAGGGTAGCGCATATGCCTGGTAAGTGCTAGGTCACGCGTTCGTATTTTATCCTAAACAGATAAGGCTACTTCTCGGAACGGCTGTCTTTTAGGTTATTTCTATGCTACCTACCTCGGTGGTGTAGTGGTCAAGGCGCTCGCCTGGTTAACAGGAGGGCGTGGGTTCAATCCCAGCCGAGGTATGGAATT
>NW_007390465.1:0-1387 GCF_000475195.1 Diaphorina citri | reverse complement strand
GTTCCCGATATATTGTTAAATTACACCGAAAACCGCCAAAAAGCTGTTAAATGCCGCCAACCGTTGCACCGATCTTAACCAAAAGTCACTCCTCTTTTCTCTTGTCCAAGATATTCAATGTTCTAATTCTGCAGTTTGGTTGTTACATCCTGTATTGCAAGTTTTTTAAAAGGAACTTTTCATAGAAATGGATTTTAAGACGTGTCTGTGTCTATCTTGCGTTTCTAGTCACGCAAGACTTGGCTTGTTCAATCAATATCCATTATTTGTTCAATCCATCCACGCCACGATCCGACTTAATACAACTCCATCAATAAAACTACATTTAGTAGAGATTTTTTAAAGAGGTTTGACAGAGGGAACTGTAACTGCTAGGGTCTTATCGTCCCGAAATCGAAGAGAGAAGGAAGACAGGATAGGAGATAGCCAGCCGTTCCGAGAACGAGCATTGTCCGTTCAGGGTAAAATTCCATCTTGGGGGAGTCCTCCTTCCAACCACCAGTAAAATAGGCTCCCCTATAAAACTCAACAATCTGCCCCTGGTCTAGAGATCATGTAGCATGTAAAATATGAAACAACAAGGTTGTTAGGTGAAACATGCATGAAGGGGAAGGAAAATAGAGCAAGTGATGGAGAAATTGAGACTTAAGGAGGGAGAAACTGGGACTTGAGTTAAAACAATGAGATTTGACCCTACAAACTTAAGTACAGAGATCTCAAGTTAAAGAAGAGTTCCTTGGTGATCCAACATGATCAAAGGTGATCCAACAAATGGTATACCTGTATGTTGAGTACTTTGCCACATTTCGGTGGGTTGGTTCAAGTCTATCATCTACGAATTATTGGTCTAAAAAATAAATAAATGGACAGCATTAAGCAGAAAAGAATCCATAAGGCAATTCCCCTTATGGATGATTCTTTTGTTCTTAATAATGTCCAAATGTTTTTAATGATTTTGGCTGGCCACAAACATGTATCCGATACAGCTTGGTTTCCTTGGGTTCTGAAGAAAAGAGATCAAAACTCTGACCCATTTCTAAACAAACAAGTGGAAACTTAACGAAATAATAGTCTTTTCTTGCTGACTGGGGGTCCTTCTACTTATCTAAATCTACTTCTAAACAATCAAGTGAAAATTTCACGAAATAATAGCCTTCCTTGCTGACTGGGGGTCTTATGGGGGTGCTTCAACTCCTTCATCTTAATTTTCAACTCCTCTTCACTCCCCAGGTTCCACAGACACGGAGCTCACAATGTTGGACACGCACGAACTCTGGATTCCGGAATCTGAACCCACCCCGTCCACCATGTCCGCGTTGCAACACTTCGGCGCGGAAATGATCCGCCTCAGCCGCGGACTGGAGAGTGTCGGAGCGTCCTTTTCCAG
>NW_007390464.1:0-1387 GCF_000475195.1 Diaphorina citri | reverse complement strand
TCCCTCTCCTAGTCAGAGATATTTTTAGATTAAAATTTAATCTGTGCAAAATAAATGTTAAATTGCAATGCATGAAATAAAAAATGAAAATTTAATGCTCATAAACAATCCTCTGGCTAGAAAAAAAGGGAAAATGGGCAATGAAAAAAGGTTTGTGTAGTGTTCCCCCCTCCCCCCAAAAAAAAGGTTTGATAGAGAGACTGTAACTAACTGCTAGGCCCTGCTAAGGTCTTATCGTCCCGAAATCCAAGGGAGAAGTAAAACAGGATAGGAGAAAGCCAGCCGTTCCGAGAACGAACCTTATCAAGATAAAATTCGCCCCGAACGGGAATCGAACCTGCAACCTGGGGAAAAAGTATCGTAGACAAAATCGTGAGTATCGTAGACAAAAAAAATCCATGGAATCTTATGAACGCCTAGAATTTTCATGATTATGCAATAGGCTCTACATTTTTGTTTCACCTCCATTTGGCGACAAGCTACCCGTCTCCTCACATTAACCTCACCCAGTCTGAATGGAGCCGGGAAACGCCAGCAGTACGCGATTGCTAAGTCACTCATCCGAATACCAACCACGCGGAACGTTGCTTAACTTCAGTGTTTCATGGGTAGATTAGGAAAGATTTTGTTTTTGTCTTTTTTTTTACTTTCTTTTATTTATACAGGGTTTATACGCGACCTGGAAAAATTGGAAAACCTGGAAAAGTCATGGAATCTGAAAATTGGCCAAAAAATCATGGAAAATCGTGAAAATTTAAAGGAAACCTGGAAAAGTCATGGAATTTGCCACCTGGTCAAAAATTAAAAATATTCAAATTAAATATCAAGTATTTCCGAAAAACGGCCTCATACCTATTCATTGACGTTCTGCATATTTCATATTTTATTTAACTGAAGGGGTAATCTTACTGATTTTTATGTACCTACCTCAGCCCCCTAATTTTCTGGAAATAGTCATGAAATTTCATTCCGGGGAAAGCGTATAAACATAAACCCTGTTATAAATATCTACCTGTAGGTATAAAATACAAACCTACCCACCATGTAAAAAAGGATAGGATATGTAATTATGTATGTACCTACGTATAAAATCCATGTACCTATACAAGTATATTAATGTAATAATGTATAATATGTATATTGTACCCATTTAGAATATTAGAAGATGTTACTCAATAGGTAGGTAGATACATAACATAGATACTATTACATAGGCATTAGGCATCTACATAGCATAAGTACATAGGTACATAATGTTTACATGGGTATCTATGTACATAATATTTATTTATTTGACATAATAAGTACATACATAATGTTTACATACGAAGTACAGAGGTACCTACAGGAAATTGAAAAGGGGATGACACACATATTCCCCAAGTTC
>NW_007390463.1:0-1387 GCF_000475195.1 Diaphorina citri | reverse complement strand
TGCTCTGTGTCTCTCCTTCTTCTTCAAATGAAAATAAACGTCAAAACATTTTTCCCGGTATTTTTCAAACTTTTTTTTAATGTCCTTCTAAATATGGCTTTTATCATTTTTATTAACTTTCTCGTTTTCAAATGTCTGTCCCAGGACTTTGACGAATCACAATCGCTCCCTAGGCAAATGGCTCTTGTCTGATTAAAATACATTTGGTTAGGAATATAAACTGACATAATACACTTTTGATAACCTGTTGATACTCGCATGAATGTAGGGAGGCATCATAGGAATTGTCTGAAAAAGAAAATGCAATTCTTCGATGCTGATTTCTCCAGCACTCAATCTTTGTAAAATCACGGGATGAATGGATTTATAGTTAAACAATTAACAATACGAGTATATTTAACTTATCACTTGTTTAAATGACTATCTTCTTGTAACTTCTTTTCTAAATTAACTCTAAATTGTACTCCTATACAATGTTATGCAAATCTTATACTCCCTACGATCCTTAGTCCCCAAGTATGGCATTATAATGGACTCAGTGGACATTAGATAACCACTAATCTACTAGTTTTGTCCCAGATAAGATTCTATGAGCCATGCTATATGAACCTATATGGAAACATGTTTTAAAGTTACTCCTGTGATAAGCTAATTTGTAAGAGTATTTTGTGTGCTACGTTCACGGATTAGAGGTAGTTGGCTCGAGCAGAGAGCACTTATAAGGTTCAAAATCTAGGTTTACGATTATCCGATAAAGCGATAATCGGTAAATTGTTCCATTGGATCAGTTTACATTGGTTTTACAGGATTACCAACTCGCGCAGTAAAGAGCATGGATTATTAATTGTATTAATTGGCATTGTCCTTTTTATCTAAATCTAGTAACCTTGTGTACTAGAAACAATGCTTAGTACTTACCTATGACTAATAAACCCAAGTATTAAGGTAACTGAGTAACTATGTGCCTTCAAATGACTCAGACTTTGTTACAAGTAGGAATGTTCATGCAAATAGGCATCTATGCAGGTTTTTCATTTACGGAAATATTTTCATTGTTCCGGAGGAAAACTTACAGGGTAACTTACCACAAAGAATATAAAGATCGCTAGATTTGCTAGCTATAAGAGCAAGAATGTGATGACATCATTCCTGCCAATTTGGCATCCATTGAATTTGACGTGAGACAAACTGTTTCGGGTAACGAGTATGTAACTATGTACACTGATGTACACAGATATGAAATCCTCTATGTACCTAGAAGAAATCATCTCCCTTAAAAGTCCAGACAGGAAAACGGCACATGAAGAAAGAAATTAAGGCAAACTGAAAGAAAAAGAAGAAGAAAAGGAAGAAGCAAGCGTATATAAACTAGCAGGTATTATTATTC
>NW_007390462.1:0-1387 GCF_000475195.1 Diaphorina citri | reverse complement strand
GAATACTATCAATTAGATAACAATGGAGAACAAAATGGAAATTGAACGTCTTGCCTCTGATCTCGAAATGACCTGAAAGATGCACTGAATAGCCTAAGAAAAGTATAAGGGATCCATGGGAAAATGGAGAGGTAGGAGGGATACCATGGGAAAATGGGAATAAGAAAAAGACTGAAATCGAAGGAAAATGGAAAAAATACCATGGGAAAATGGAAATAAGAAAAAGACTGAAATCGGAGGAAAATGTAAAATTGGATAACGATGAAGAAAGAAACTGGACTGCTTTCAAATGACCTGAGAAATGCACTGTAGACAGAGGATACATGGGAAAACAAGGGACATCAAAATCACCATAGAATAATAAAAACAAAAGCGACTTCTGCAGTAAATGTTAGACCAAGTAAGGACATTAAAACAAATACTATCAACAGTGAAAACGATTGAAAATCAAGTAAACAAACAATTGCAGTCCAAATTGGATGCTCTCGAAATGAAAACAATAGAATTATTTCTGCGGTTTTTGTCCCGTCTATGTCAAAAACTAAACTGTGAAATTAAGTGCACATGAAAACCTTCCTTACAACAAAAAGACCCCAAAACATCAAATTGAAATACCTAGTACTATTGTACATTCCCATAACCAAGCTCTGACAGGTGAACGTGCTACAACCTAGCACTCATGATACTACAGTCCTACAACCAAATAACTACGGTGCTACAATATCTAATACCTATAGTAGTGATGGTGCTACAAGCCAACATGTTAGTTCTCGCGTACCCGAAGCATCAAAACATTCAAAATCACCGAATCTTCTCATGGTAATGGGTGACTCTCTGACTATCCCATTGCCCAGAGCTCCTAGAACACCAAAACCTATAATTTTCAGAGATCATTAAACTTGAAACCTGGTGAGGCCCCGCTCCACCAATCAGATCGCTTGGTTTGATATCATTATTAGGGCATTGGAGTTGTATTGTGAATGATTACTCTATTATATCATTGTTTCTAATTTGAGGTTCCCCGCTCAAGGTCGTCTTGGAGAGTTGTAGTTGTTACTATTGGTATTTCTTGTACCAAAGTAGCTGTTACTATTGGTACTATGGGTAGGTATTTCATGTATGTACCAATGTTGTTACTATAAGTTCATGTACCTACCAATGTAGTTATAGGGTCATGTATCAATGTTGCAGTTATTAAGTACTAGATGCCCAATATGCCCATGCGTCAATGTGGTTGTTACTAGAGGTCCATGTGCTAGCGTAGTTGCTACTAGAGGTAATTCATGTATCGAAGTGCTATGTTCTTCCATCATGGGTAGTCTGACCACAATGTGGCCACCGCGCGGTGGGTGATGTCGATAGGGTTCGATCAGTAACTGGGAGGAAT
>NW_007390461.1:0-1387 GCF_000475195.1 Diaphorina citri | reverse complement strand
ATTTTCAAATTTTTGTAATTTTTTATTTAGTTGTTCTGAAGATGGCCATAGTAATGGTCGAAATATATCAACTCGTCTTTTCTTTTATCTTTTAGTCTTGTTTTTTAACATCTATCAGATAGGGGACAGTCCATAATCCACTCCAGTCAAGTGAAGACCATGTCTAGAAATATGTATGATATCGTACTTGACCATTATCTCAAACTAAACAAAAATAGTAAAAAGTAGGTAAACTTAATCAGCTGAAAACTCTGTACGAAGGAGAAAAATAAATGATCTCTGTCTGAAAAATTGATGATTTCTGTCTGTAGTTATCTGGTTTAGTCAAGACTGTTAAGATGTACCTACTATCAGTAAACTTGGCCTGGCGCACTGTCTTTCGTGTGCTCAGATTTTCAAGCACCCATTATTTCTATTGGTCCTCCTCTTGGACGCATGGGATAGATTGCCAGATTAGGTACCTGAAAATTGATCATATTTTTGGAAGTTCTTTTTTTTTTCTTGAAGACATTTTTGAAAGATCTTGGTTGATGTAAACCCATAGATATAGTGTAAACCTGGCTTGAGTATGTTGAGTAGAGCAGCGTTACCTGTGGGTAAAGTATGAAACTATTGTGTTGACCTCGATATTAAGAAGATTCCTTCCCTGATGAGGGAATATAATAGATTCGTGAAATTTTCAACAGGGGAATCTACTTGTAAACTCAAATAAACAATACCCATCTTCTGGCGATCTTGCATTCCAGGCTGAATAATCACCAAATAACTAAAAGCCTGTTCCCACTTTTCGTTCGGAAAAATAGGATCGAACTAAGGAAAAATGGGGGAACGGCAGAAGAAAACTGTTGAAAGGAAGGGAAGCGGTACTTCCATGGAGAAATCCTGACCCAAAAATTATGTACAAATGTTGGGATTTTTTCCCCTGTTCTGAAGTAGGTATTTTACCTTTAAATAAATGATGTACAAAATATAAATAGAATAAATTAAATGTTAAGAACTAGCCTTCTAGCTACACATTGATATTTATGTATAATTATAGGTATATTATCCAAGATTTATTTGTTTTGTTTCACCACTTCTTCTTTCAAAGACTTCATTTCTTCACCACCTCACGTCCAAGTCTCTGCAAGTTCGGAAGGTACTCTGAAAGCTAACGAGACGTGACGATGGTACGTTGAATACACCACTTCCCAGTGGATCACCTAAGCAACGTTGCGCGTGGTTAGTATCCGACTGGGTGACCATCTGAAAAATCACGTGCTGCTGGCTTTTTCCTAGCTCCACTCGACTGGGTTAGTTCCTTGAAAGGTTATTGTAAGTAGGCGAGTAGCTTACCGCCGAATAGAGGGAAAAACCTAACCCATTAAATAATACAATCGCTAGATTA
>NW_007390460.1:0-1388 GCF_000475195.1 Diaphorina citri | reverse complement strand
TTTTTTCAGATGCATTCAAAAGTCTAGACTTGAAACTGGTTGGCCCATTTGACATTATGAATGGACAAGTAGTTGATGATGGACTTATGGTTACTCATTGGAGATATTTCTATGATCCTCCTGAATTCCAAGTAAGCATTTATTCATCAAAAATTCAGTGGGATAACTTATCGTGTATTCCTCTCTTGGATTTTGGGATGATAAAACCTTCCTTAGGATGGACTTATGGTTACTCATTGGAGATATTTCTATGATCCTCCTGAATTCCAAGTAAGCATTTATTCATCAAAAATTCAGTGGGATAAGTTATCCTGTATTCCTCTCTTAGATTTTGGGATAATAAAACCTTCCTTAGGTACATATATCTTATCTTATATCATTGTCAGAGTTCCCTCAAAACTCTAAAAAAAGCTCACGTAATGTATTGTGGCTGTCCTGCATGAGATTACAAAATTATGGGAAAACTTTGAACTACATCTTTCTGACTCCCCATGACTTCATGTGATGTGATGGTAGTGTGTTTCTACCTTTAATATCAACAAACGTAATCAATAAAATTAATTTTCCTCTATTCTATTCATCTTTCTTTTCACAGACAATCATTGACGTGATAGTAGTGTGTTTCTACCTTTAATATCAACAAACGTAATCAATAAAATTAATTTTCCTCTATTCTATTCATCTTTCTTTTCTCAGACAATCATCGTGTCTACAGGAAAGGATCATCTTCATTTCGGCTACTTCCGAGACTGCCCTGATGAAGCTCCTGTATTCATTGCCAGCAACTCCAACAAAGACTGTAAAATCAATCCTGTAGCTCCAAATATTTTTATTTTTATCAAGTAAGCATCTTACTTAAGCAGGAACTGAAGGTCCCATGTTACAAAGGTCTAGTCTAGTGATTAGAAAAATTAGAAGAAAAAAATTAGTAGGTCTATTATTGATATCTACGCTCGTCATGGACACAGGATCTTCAACTCTACCTCTTTGTATCACGACAAGCCAGCCTAGTTATATATACGTAGTTTCGGCTACTTCCGAGACTGCCCTGATGAAGCTCCTGTATTCATTGCCAGCAACTCCAACAAAGACTGTAAAATCAATCCTGTAGCTCCGAATATTTTTATTTTTATCAAGTAAGCATCTCACTTAAGCAGGAATTGAAGGTCCCATGTTACAAAGGTCTAGTCTAGTGATTAGAAAAATTAGAAGAAAAAAAATAGTAGGTCTATTATTGATATCTACTCTCGTCATGGACACAGGATCTTCAACTCTACCTCTTTGTATCACGACAAGTCCGCCTGGTTATATATACGTAGTTTGTAGTTTAACGCGCTTCCCTTGTAAGGCCTAAGTCCCGAGTTCGATTCCCACCCTGAGCTGATTTT
>NW_007390459.1:0-1388 GCF_000475195.1 Diaphorina citri | reverse complement strand
ATCCGGCCCTGTTGTCATTCTTATATCCGGCCCTGGACGTGTCTTCTTACCTTTTGATTTTGTCCCCATTCATTTTTTTACTAACTTTTTTCCGTCATGCTTTTTTATATCTTCTTTTCTTCTCTTCTCCTCCTCCTCCCCCTTTTCCTCCTCCTTCTTCTTCTTCTTCTCCTCCTCCTGCACAACTTCCTCTTCTATTTTTTATCTCCTTAGAACTAATATACCTGTCCTTCCTTCTTTCCTCTCTCCTCCTTCTTCCTTTTTATCCCCTTCTCTCCTCCCTCTTTCCTCTTTATTTCTTTCCTCCTCTTCTTCTTCTTTCCTCTCTCTCCTCCCTCTTTCCTCTTTATTTCTTTTTTCCTTGACTTATATTCTGTTGTCCTCTATTTTGTATTCCATTACTTACCCGTGAGGAGATTCAAGAAGTGGAAGGAAAAGGAGAAAGAGGTGAAAATCAAGGAGAATAATAAGTGAAAGATAAATGAAGAAGAAGAAGAAGAAGAAGAAGCAGAAAACGAGAAGAAAAAGTACATAAGAAGAAGGAAAGACGAATAAGAAGAAGAATTGAGAAGAAGAAAAAGAAGGAGAAGAAGAAGAAATGAGAGAGAGAAAAGACAGGATATTTAGAAATCACAGGAGGGCGTCATTTCCGGATAAATAAAACTTCTCTCTCTCTCTCTCTCTCTCTCTCCCTCCCTTCCTCCCTCTATTTCTCATCTCTTTCTTCATTCTTTCTCTCTCATCCTCTCTCTTATACCATCTTTTCTTTCGTTTTTAGCCCGTCCTTCCTTTATTATTACTATCGTAATAATAAAAGGTATAAGGGACGGGCTATTGTATTCGGTTCGGTGTCGTCTGTCTGTCGGTCTGTCCCCATATAAGGACTTATCCAAACCTGGTCGACCTTTTTATCAAATTAAAGGTCTTTTTACCAGGAACACGAAAGTGGTGGTGCAAATTTTGTCCAGTGAACCAAAAAAACTGGTTTTTGGGGGATTTTTTCACATTTTCTCACACAAATGAGCTCTGATTTTGAAATTTGTCGCTACGACCTATGAACTCAAAGCGAGAAAGTTTTAGATAACACTTCAGTCGTTATTTTCAGACCGGTTTTAGCGTTACCTATGCTAAGCTACGCCGAGCAAGGCCAATAAATGGATGAGTGACTTAAACCTTATATTGGGAATAAGGGAGAACGGGCTCTAGTCTTGATTTTAAATCATTACATGAAAGTAAAATCGAAAAATCAAATCAAGAATAATAATAAACTGAATACAAATTAGGTAGGTACATGGGTATTGATTTTCTTTAATCACGATCGAATAAACTACGGGCTAAAAAATCCCCGGAGGGACGGGCCCAGCTTGTTTCCTCTTTCTCCCTCAATA
>NW_007390458.1:0-1388 GCF_000475195.1 Diaphorina citri | reverse complement strand
TCTCTCTCTCTCTCTCTCTCTCTCTCTCTCTCTCTCTCTCTCTCTCTCTCTCTCTCTCTCTCTCTCTCTCTCTCTGGCGAGCATTGAAAATTTTTAACATGGTCTCCTCCTTCATCTCGGGGGCACAAGCAGAAATTAATTGAGATTTAAGGATTTGATATAACGTGTGTACGCGGTAAGCCACTGATCTGCCTGGATTCTGAGAGCTCTAGGACCTAGATTTCAAAACAACCAGTTTAATCACATGGTCTCCTCCTTCATCTCGGGGGCACAAGCAGAAATTAATTGAGATTTAAGGATTTGATATAACGTGTGTACGCGGTAAGCCACCGATCTGCCTGGATTCTGAGAGCTCTAGGACCTAGATTTCAAAACAACCAGTTTAATGAACGTGTTTGATTTCATCGCTTTGCTCGTTCATTGATGCTCGTTGCTCTATGCTCTATGCTCGCCGCTCCACTGTGTTCTTAGCCTTATTCACTCATTGAAAAAATATTAGTGGAGATGTATAAACTCCCATATCCTAGCGTAGCATACAGTGCTTGATGAAAATATTAGTGGAGATGTCTAAACTCCCATACCGCGGTATTGATACTCTCTGTGGTAAATTGGTGGAGATGTCTGCTGCACTTTATTTTTATCAGGGTACCACATGGCAGGGGTGTGACGACGTAAGCCATTTCTTTTTTGAGAACCTGCCCATTACATTAGCGATTTACTAGAATGCCTTTGTAAATTGTGTCAATGTTGACAATGATGACATAGGGCAATCTTTTAATTTCCAGTGTCAGAGATCAAGATTATAATATTGATTAGTGATTATGATTACTCTTAAGTACCAACTCAAGTCTTCGCCCAGAGAAATATTTGCAAAGCAAACAATTTCCATCCTTCTTAATCTCCGAAAGGTTTCCCAACCATAGCATCACTCGTTGCCAGCAGAAGTGATATTCCGAGTTACAAAACATAATACTTTAATTTTATTTGATACATCATAACTAGGTTGGCAGAGGAAGAGCTCTTGCCTCTCACTATTTATCTTATTGTAATTTCCAGAAATAATAAGCAGGATTACTCTTGTACCAACTCAAGTCTTCGCCCAGAGAAATATTTGCAAAGCAAACAATTTCCATCCTTCTTAATCTCCGAAAGGTTTCCCAACCATAGCATCACTCGTTGCCAGCAGAAGTGATATTCCGAGTTACAAAACATAATACTTTAATTTTATTTGATACATCATAACTAGGTTGGCAGAGGAAGAGCTCTTGCCTCTCACTATTTATCTTATTGTAATTTCCAGAAATAATAAGCAGTTTTTACTTTCTATTACTACAGTATAGCGGAGCTATACTAGTAATGAAAGTATTGCAATCGGTCCAAATTTTCAA
>NW_007390457.1:0-1388 GCF_000475195.1 Diaphorina citri | reverse complement strand
GACAAAAATCTAGGTCTGAAGAAACCTCCCCTTGACCCCCTACTACCAAAAACCATGTAGGGGGTCAGGGGAAATGAGAGGGGAGGATTCTCCTACATTTTGACCATAGGTTTGAAGTTTGGACTTAATTTACTCATTCTCATTTCCCCTTCATTTTCATAGGTGGAAGGTCCTCATCGATTCTTCTGTGATAAATCACCGGTTGAGGGGAGGATTCTCCTACATTTTGACCATAGGTTTGAAGTTTGGACTTAATTTACTCATTCTCATTTCCCCTTCATTTTCATAAGTGGAAGGTCCTCATCGATTCTTCTGTGATAAATCACCTATTCGCGGTTTGTTCGCGGTATCCGCGGTTTGTTCGCGGTATCCGCGGTTTGTTCGCGGTATCCGCGGATTGTTCGCGGTATCCGCGGATTGTTCGCGGTATCCGCGGATTGTTCGCGGTATCCGCGGATTGTTCGCGGTATTCGCGTTTTGTTCGCGGTATCCGCGGATTGTTCGCGGTATTCGCGTTTTGTTCGCGGTATCCGCGGTTTGTTCGCGGTATTCGCGTTTTGTTCGCGGTATTCGCGTTTTGATAACTAATGTTTTGTGTTTGATTGCAGGAGAAAACTTAGGATGTTTCGGAGCGAGTAAGAAGAAGAAAGAATCTCAACAAGTGCAGCAGCAAGTGGCCAGTACTAGTCGCAGAAACGAACCCGTCAAAGGCATGGAGCTACTTTGGCAACCAGAAGTGAGTACCCGGCACAATCAGTTACATATTTATAATTTTCTCTCCCAAGTTATTTCATGTACGAGTACCTAACAAAATTTAGACGGCAACCTCTCACAGACAAACAAAAAGAAAACCTCTCTTATTAATAAGATGTTCTTGTTCTTATCTTATCTTACGTTTGTTCTTAAGTTAAACAAAGCATGTTGAAATTAACTGTCTCATTTTCTCCTTCCAGGTTGTTCAATCGTATCTCTCGCTGCTGCAAAGGTGTTCGAACCCGGAAACCCTGGAGGCGGCTGCCGGCGCCCTGCAAAACTTGGCCGCCTGCTATTGGCAACCGAGCATAGAGATTCGAGCCGCCGTGCGGAAAGAAAAAGGACTGCCCATCCTGGTCGAATTACTGCGCATGGAGGTCGATAGAGTCGTGTGCGCAGCCGCGACCGCCCTTAGGAATTTAGCTATAGATCAAAGAAACAAAGAATTGATAGGTATGAAAAATTCAGATATTCAGCTAAGT
This sequence comes from Diaphorina citri, assembly GCF_000475195.1. Taxonomy (NCBI): domain Eukaryota; kingdom Metazoa; phylum Arthropoda; class Insecta; order Hemiptera; family Psyllidae; genus Diaphorina; species Diaphorina citri. The sequence continues at coordinate 153 of NW_007390457.1, read as the reverse complement.
AATACTAAGTGATTTAAATTAGTTTAGATCAAAACACGTAAATAAGTTTAGGTAAGAGACTTTTGCTGTATATATAAAAACAAGCTGGGTCCGTCCCTCCGGGAATTTTTTAGCCCGTAGTTTATTCGATCATGGTTAAAGAATACCTTTGTA
>NW_007390456.1:0-1389 GCF_000475195.1 Diaphorina citri | reverse complement strand
ATACATACGTACAGACCATGGGCTAAAAATCACTTTTTTGACATCAGGGGATAAAACACGGATATTTCCAACCATTTCCCGATTTTGAAAATTTGGACCGATTGCAATACTTTCATTACTAGTATAGCTCCGCTATACTGTAGTAATAGAAAGTCACGTAAATCAAAAAAAAAAAAAAAAAAAAAAAAAAAAAATAGATAGATATAGGTTCAAAACTAACGTAAAAAAAATCACCAAAAAATAGACACCGAATAGGTTCGAAAACTGACGTAAACCGAACTGATTGATGGTCAAGTGAGTTGAGTTGAAACTGATTATGAAATACCTCCTCACAAAAAAATATAAAAATAAGTCATACATTTTTCTCGGAAATACGGTCAAAAACTGTTGCAAGAGTTACGTAGGGATAGTGATACACATTTATTGTTATTGTCATTACAGACACTATTAATGATCCTAGTCGTTTTACCCGTGACTCGATGGAATTTTGTATAAGTAGTACAGGTACATACATATCATTTTTTAGGGTTTAGACTTTGAGCTTGGGACAGTTTTAAGTTTTAAATAGTCTTTGACTTGAGAGGGGAAAATGGACCGGAAACAATTGAAACGCTATCTGAAAGAAGGGCATAACTGCAAAAACATATTGAGAAAATCGCGTTCAAAGTTTTCATTTTCCCATGACCACCAATGTTACAAGGTTCACAAAATGGGCCATAACTTGTCGTAGAAAAGAGATAGAAAGATGATTCTTTCACAGTCGTGTTTAGAACAAAATTTGATATCCAAAAATTCAGATTCTCCGAAAAGGGGCGTAAGTGACGTTACGCCCTTTTTCCATATAACGCCTGAATTCATGTTTTAAATCTGTCGAACAAAATTATAACTCTGTGTTTAGGTAGGCACTAGCTAGACGCACTAAAATTTAAACTTAATTTTCTTTGTACATAAACGAAATTATTTATTAGGATTGATTTAAATGAAACGATTGTCAATAACTGAAGTTCAAACGGAAGAGATCAATCACAGAGGTGAGAATTATTATATTTTCCTTGTAAAATAATTGAAATTAATAGTGGTAGCACTGATAAAATTTTGTATGACCAAACATACCTATGGAGTCTCATGTTAGCTTCATGTAGATAAGATAAAGGAGAGATTGAGAGAGAAGGGGTAATAATTTAATAAATAACAGTAAGTTAGTTGATCATTTTTCTCGTTAATTCTGAGCAGGGAAAGATGGCATTTTCGATTTTGAAATTTTTTATTTTCAATTTAGGTCTTTAGGTAGATTCCTATTCCAGATTTTGAATTTAGGTAGAGTGCTAGATATTCCATAGCTTTAGATTTTTTTTTTTTTTTTTTTTTTTTTTTTTTTTTTTTTTTTTT
>NW_007390455.1:0-1389 GCF_000475195.1 Diaphorina citri | reverse complement strand
TTACTGGCCTCGAGTAATTGGGGGCCAGTAACATTCCAGTCCAGTTGGCCAGAATCAATTTGGATTTATAGCTGTACAGTGTACAAAGGTGCATTTTGTCCAACTTGACTGGAATGTTACTGAACGCCAGTCTGCCTCCTGGCTTCATGGCAATGGCAATCCATAACGTACAACAAAACTCCAAAGAACAGTTATTCAGTGACGTTAAAAACCCCTTGGAAAAAAAACACTCCAATACGGAACTTGGCTACTGAGTTCAAGTATGTGCAAATATGCCTCGTCTACGTTGGAATTAACCTCGCTGGGGTCAATGATATGACAACTCAACAACTTGATAGTTGATACTAACGCTGCTGCTATCAACAATATCATTGCTATATCGGGTTGGGGATTTAGTATTGGAAAAATGTTACTGTGGGGATTAGGGCTACACTTGGCTGTGAAATTGTTAGTGAAGATGCCAGAATAACCAAAGGTATCGAATTCTTGAACTACCGACCTTTGAGTGGAGACAATGTATTTTGTACCATATCAGTTGGAGATTTAGTATTGGAAAAATGTTAGTCTGGGGATAAGGGTTATACGTCTCGTTCCTGTGAAATTGTTAGTGGAGATGCCAGAAAAGGTATCAAATTCTTGAGCTACCGACCTTTGAGTGGAGACAATGTACCGATTTCTTGAATTAGAAAACTGTTAGTGGATATGTCAAAACAACCAAATCTTGAAATACCAAACTATTGGTGGAGATGTCAATATGACCAGAGTCCTCAACTACCAAACAGTTAGTGGAGATGTCAAATGTACCAACTTCTCAAACTATTTTAATGTTAGTGGAGATTGCTTTAATTGAATATTTTGTAGCTAACTTTTGATCCACTCTTAGTGGACCGATTGCCTTGAAAGTTGCTACATCTTGGATGACAATGCGATATTTCCATCAAAAAGTGTGGAGTAGTTGGAGTACACTACGATATTCTATCGAATTTGTTGGACTCTTTCCAGCAAGAAAAATAAGGTCTTTTTCGGCTTTATTTAGCGTGACAGGATTCTCCAAAAGAGCTCTTCCAACCAACCCAACCAATGTACTAATACTGGACTGCTTTCTAGGATTTTGTTTTCCAGGATACTAGGATGTACCAATGATCTAATTCTGGATTTTGGATTTCATTCCCTTTTGCTTTCCAGGATCCACCAAAATGTTTCTAATTCTGAATTTTTTTCCGTTTTCTCCAGGATGTACCAATGTTTCTAATTCTCGCTTTCTTTCTTGTTTTCCAGGATATTCCAACGGTCTAATTCTGAATTTTTTCTTGTTTTCCATGATGTACCAATGTTCTAATTCTGAATTTCTTTTCTTGTTTTCCAGGATGTAAAAGCTTCTTCAAGAGA
>NW_007390454.1:0-1389 GCF_000475195.1 Diaphorina citri | reverse complement strand
ATATGACGATGTATTAGTATTACTTAACCACTTTAATACTCATTTACCTACCTATAAATTGAAATGTACCTACAATTATTTCTGAGATGTCCTGAGACAATAACCCTAAATCATGTTCATGAGGTAATTACCTATTTAATTTCAGCAAGTAGCAATGTTGTGACTTTTATATCCATAGGGACTTACCCAAAACGTTTCGAATTTCAGAGTACCTACTTACTCTGAAGATTTTATTTCATTACTTTTACTACCATCGCATTTACAACCAGTTGGCAGCATCTCACTGAATTCACCTACTTACTTAATTTGGATAATAAAAGTCGTAAAATTCGCCCATATATTTTGTTTAGTGCGGTTGGTTGCTCAACCTCATTTCTAGGGCCAAACCATTTAACCGCGCAAGTTGAGTATCTACACGCGAGATCACACCAAGATGAGTTGCGTTGGTTGTACCCATGATTTATATTTATACCAAAGTAGTAGGAGATTAGGACACTTTAAAACAGTCAACCTATCTATCCACAGAATAGTAATAGACCAAGCCCATTACATGAAGTATTGAACGATTTTTAGTCCTAATGGTATAAAGATTAACCGACTACCGAGTCTAATTATTTCAATATTCTACTTGGCTCTCTTGAATGTATACGACGAGTATTAGGTTCTCAAAAGAACTTCAAAGGTTCACAGAACGAATGTTATACATTTATATGATACCTATAATCTCACGGTTTGCTACATTTATATATACTTGTAGATCTGTCCAAGGACAGGCATCAGTACAACCAGCCTATCAACCAAACTAAAGAATTTCCAGAGGCTATTTTTAAAAACCTACTACCTATTCTTTTTCATTAAGTCGCTGCGCTGCGTTGGATGCAATGAACATTTTTGTTGTAAGTAAAACTGAAATTAAAGAAGATACCGCAAGGCTCAGATCCTAATTGCACAGTTTACAACTCAAACTTTATAGTTGGCGCTTTTTAGGAACGCGGATTTTTATGTCCATCTTCATAACTATACCTACCCATCATGTCCAAACATGGCTAAATCTATCTACAGTAAAATCAAAGAACAATGTTTCTGCTTGCTAAGATCTTTTCAGAAACAATCTTGGAGGGCAGAACTTTGAAAAGGACTCCATAACTGCGACCAATAGAAAGTAGAAAGCAATATAACGAAAGCAATTTGCACGAATAAAATGATAATTTCTTACTATCACCAACACAAGAAGCGGTGTTGTTTTCGTTCTTGTAGCCTACAAGATGTTAATCAAGGATCAATTTTGAAATGCAAGAAACACTCAGAATGTAATTAAAACTATAACAGGTTGGCAAAATTTCAAAGCAAAGAAGGCTTAGGGCAGTAATAGCATCAGCTATAATGAAT
>NW_007390453.1:0-1323 GCF_000475195.1 Diaphorina citri | reverse complement strand
ATACGGATGGGTATACCATTTATAAGAAAAATGAGAGTTTGTAGATCAAAAATAAATGGAAACTTGTCAAATTAAATTTAATTAATTTATTCATATATTTTTTAGCCCGTCCTTCCTTTATTATTACGATAGTAATAAAAAAGGAATAAGGGATGGGCTATTGTATTCGCTTCGGTGTCGTATGTCTGTCTGTCGGTCGGTCTGTCTGTCCCCATAGAAGGACTTATCCAAACCTGGTCGACCTATATATATCAAATTAAAGGTCTTTTTACCAGGAACACGAAAGTGGTGGTGCAAATTTTGTCCAGAAAACCATAAAGCCAAAAAACCAAAACATTTTCTCACACAAATTTAAGATCAGAGCTCATTTAATGAGCTCTGATCTTGAAATTTGTCGCGACGACCTATGAACTCAAAGCGAGAGAGTTTTATAATTTTTTCACATTTTCTTACACAAATGAGCTCTGATCTTGAAATTTGTCGCGACGACCTATGAACTCAAAGCGAGAAAGTTTTAGATAACACTGTCGATCATTTAAGACCGGTTTTAGCGTCACCTGTGTTAAGCTACGCCGAGAAAGGCCAATAAATGGATGGGTGACTTAAACATTATATTGGGGAAATAAAGGGAGAACGGGCTCTAGTCTTGATTTTAAATCATTATACATGAAAGTTAAATCGAAAAATTAAATCAAGAATGAAAATAAACTGAATATTAAACAAATTAGGTAGGTACATAGGTACTGATTTTCTCTAATCACTACGGGCTAAAAAATTCCCGGAGGGACGGGCCCTGCTTGTTCGTTACCTATTTATCTAGTAGGTATGTATATATTTATTTTTGTTATTTATTTATTCAGAATAATTTTACCAGAAATCTGAGTGTGACACATTTTACATGCACTTACGTAAACATCTGGTCTTCTCTTTTTCCTTATTTTTCCTATACAAAGGCCAAATATTGTCTGGAGAACCCTCAGAGATATATTCAACAATGTATCCCCTTCGCGCGTCCCGGCATGCGTGCGTACACCTCTTCTTCTTCTTCTTCTTCTTCTTCTACTCCTATACTTTTCTCTCCTCCTTCGTTCTTGTCTGCATCAGTTTTATTTGCATAATACCTATTTATTTTATATTTTTCTCCTTCTTCTGTAAGAGGGAGACGGAGACCTCCTCCTCCTTCTCCTTTTTTTTTCTTCTTCCTAATCTTTTCTGTCTTCCTATCCCTTTTCTTCCTCTTTTTCCTCATTCCTATGCTTCTTCTTTCTCTCCTCCTTCTTCTCCTTTCTGTTTCTTTCTTCTTCTTCCTTCTTCTCCTCCTCC
>NW_007390452.1:0-1389 GCF_000475195.1 Diaphorina citri | reverse complement strand
AAAAAAAAAAAAAAAAAAAAAAAAAATAAAAAAAAAAATATGAAATCCTGTGACAAATCCATGACAAAAGAGGCTCAAACACCCCCTTTTAAAAACCTACAAACTCTACAAAGGGACAGTCACACCCCTCGTTTGAAATCCCTTTGTCACAATACCTAACCATGTCATCAGTCTCATGGCTTTTGTTGTCAAAGAGGACAATATCTCGTCAACCATTTTGTGAAATCTTCTTTTTGTCAAGTTTGTCCCTTTATTTATTTTTCTACCTGATTTTTTTTTTGTTGTTAAAAAATATGTCACCACCTCTGAAGATGGGGTTTGTTCATAATGGCGGACTTTGTGTTTTGTTCTCAAACTTGTGTACTTCTTGCAATCAAAGGCATTTCAGTCTTGAAGAGGGGACAAGAAATTCATGTTCTTGACCATTGGAGAAGAAATAGGTAGGGTAAGTGTACCATTTATTCGCCCACCTAAAAAACGTACCATTTATTGGCCCACCTGCCCACATTTATTTGTCTAATTTTTGTTTTTATGACTACAATTTTTGAATAGCACTGGTTCGATAGCTTCAAAGAGGACAATATCTCGTCAACCATTTTGTGAAATCTTCTTTTGTCAAGTTTGTCCCTTTATTTATTTTTCTACCTGATTTTTTTGTTGTTAAAAAATATGTCACCACCTCTGAAGATGGGGTTTGTTCATGATGGCGGACTTTGTGTTTTGTTATCAAACTTGTGTACTTCTTGCAATCAAAGGCATTCCAGTCTTGAAGAGGGGACAAGAAATTCATGTTCTTGAACATTGGAGAAGAAATAGGTATTTTAAAATAGTTCAGACTTATGTGGCGTATGGTACAGGTGGGCCAATAAATGGTACGTTTTTTAGGTGGGCGAAAAAATGGTACACTTACCCTATTTTAAATTTTGTACAGTACTTATTTTCTATCATCAAATTCCTTGTTGAGTAGTTGCAAAATGTAGACAAAAGAACTACCCTATCAAATTTTCTGCCCAAACTAATAAAGAAAACTTCTAAAAATCTAAAATGCCTACTTGTTACGCTATTGTACTCAAGGACAGGTAAGTTTTAAATGTACTTTCAAAGATCATTCCATTTGATTGGTTTTTGCTCGATGGAATTTCTAGAAAACTAAATATCCCCAGCATATTATTAAGGACCTGTTGAGGACTCTCATCAAAAAAGGTCCTTTGTACATATGATCTATAGCTGAATTCCGTCGCTTCGCTCCGGAATACCGCTAGTTCATCCCGAGGCATGGCCAAACTTGTAGAAAAGGCATGGCCGAACTTGAAAAATACGGTCGCGCTGCGCGCTCCCTGTTAGCTGTATAGTTATCAAACTAAAAACATAAACGAAACTCAAATATTA
>NW_007390451.1:0-1389 GCF_000475195.1 Diaphorina citri | reverse complement strand
TAAAAGTGGTTAAACAAAACCGATCGATCTATGGGGGCAGGTCAAAAAGTTACCACGAGAAATAGTTGCGTAACTTATTGAGTGAATTGACGAGGTAAATAAAAATATTACAGGTCAACAAGGTCCAGTAGTAAAGTAAGTACACATCTTGCATTCAAGTTTACAGTGATGCGAATTGAAGTTTACACTAAAGTGATGCGAATCCCTTTCATCTGAATCTCGGAAAACAGTATTTTTTAACAGCGAAAAATTGTGCTCAACAGATCAACAAAAGGCTACCTACCATAAGTTCGACAATGATGGAAATCTCTGACAGAGAACTGTACCCAGACTGGCAGAAAGTAACTGTAATAGACACATTTTTCTCTTTTTCAATTTGACTTCTTTAGGTGTTCTATTTCCTACCCTGAATGTTTTCTAATAGGTTCAATGAATTACTACTTGCCAGTCTCGTAAGTCCAGACCATAGCAGATTTACCTCTAGGTACTTGATAACTTGACTTTGTAATGAATCAACATTAGTGTTTGTTTTTTATGACATGTGGATCTGATATCCGATGGCTTCTAAAGTAATAGCGTATACAAGCGCATAGGTATAATGTACCTATACAATGTAGGTATAGAGGTACGTACCTACATAACACATCCTATCAGTACTTTGAGTTGATATTAGAAGCCAGTGCTGTATGAATTGGGGAAACAATCATCGTTAATGCCATGAATAACAACATTAACAACGGCTATTGACACTATTTTACGAGCAATGTAGCAATGGGAGTTTTAGCATCTCCACTATTTTATGAGAAATCAGAGTTTTGGCATCTCCACTAATTTAAGAGAAATCGGAGTTTTGGCATCTCCACTATTTTATGGGAAATGGGTGTATTGGCATCTCCACTAACAGCTACATTTGGAGGTTGGTACCTATTTGAGAGTCTTCAAACTAGGTATATTAGCATTATTAGTAAATGTAGGAGCGTCGTCATCTCCACTAATACAGATTAGGTTCATACAAATCTTTACACTGCCGTGCATTAGGTACCATACAGTTGTTTATTTGTCTCATTGTGCATTAGGTACCATACACTTCTTTATTTGATGTCCCACTTTTCTTTAATGAAGGGGAAATAATATGGATTGAACAACGTAGCGTGAGTCAACTTCAAAAGGAATAACTCCAAACATTCGCCACTGCAAACTCGTGAAGTGAGAATAACGATCATTATCGTAATAATAGGTATCTGTATCTCTTCTCTTTATTCAAATAGAAAGAAGCTGAGACACAATGTATCTTTCATCAAGCTCATCTCGTGTGACTTTGAGCGATACTGTGAATCAGTGGTGCGTTATAAAAGCTTTTGCTGACAGCTTTCTATAATATCGCATCAT
>NW_007390450.1:0-1389 GCF_000475195.1 Diaphorina citri | reverse complement strand
CTCAGATTTGACACCTTCATTAGCTTTCCACAGAACTCACACAGCTTCATCTTCCTTGAACTGATCTCGTACCAAGACGGACACACGTTAGATACCTCAAACAAGTCAATCCAGCAGGGACTATAGAGACATTGACTTGATGACAGTAGACAAAAGAGTATAGGTATTTTATAGTAGGTAACAGAAACACTCACTTGTGACTTGAATTAGCGCAAGAATAAAAAGAGGTTTGAGAAAACTAATTATTAGGTAAGTACCTACGAAAAACGAAATTTTACTTCAAATTCTTCAAAAGTTGTGAGGTTGAGGTCTCGGTCTTGAGAAACAGAAAATAAAATTTATAAAAATTTAAAATTACAAGTCAAAAATAAACAAAGAATTTATGGTGGGAAAGGGACGTTTTATGAAAAGTAAAATCCCATCCCCCTACTATTGTCATGGGATTTTTCTCGAAAAATCTCGTCCTCAACACGCTCCCCTGTGCTAGATCCGCTTAGGTAGGTACACACTCAACTGGAGTTTTTCTCCTATGGAAAAGGTGAATTTCTGACATCAAAACCAAAGTTCAGATGCATAACATAAATCCTTACCTTGCAGCTTTAATTCCTCTCATCTCGTACTGACACCCATCACCTAGTAAAATTTAGGTTCAATTTAAACCCATAACCAAAAACCACAGCCCCATGAAAAAAAAAAAAAAAAAAAATGCTAGCATAACTAAACAAATATCTGCTCTCCGCATTCATTTTGAGTGGGTTATTGGGGCCGCTCCATAATGAAAACTTGTCAACGTTTCAAGTGTAGGATCACAGAAAAAAGAACTTCAAGTGTTTAATTAACTATTCTCTGAAAAAAAAAATAATTATTTTTGTCAATTAACGGCACTTTCCTTCTGTCTAAAACTTGAGGGCTAGCATAACTAAACAAATATCTGCTCTCCGCATTCATTTTGAGTGGGTTATTGGGGCCGTTTAAGACATTTGAATTTCCTAGCTCCTAGCTCCCCATTGTTGCTTAGATAATAAACTTATCCCATATTTAGACTGTGCTGTTATTGTTGCTTGTTCTCTCATTAATGTACAATCACCCCTCATTCAGTCTTGATCAAAAGGCTTGATTATAAAACCACCATGTAGATCCAAGGGTACCCTTGTTTTTTTTAATTAGATTTTAGACCTTAGTACAAAATATATGGCTGTACATGGCCAATTGTCATACATGGGGAAAAAAGCCTTATTCCACTGTTATTGTTGGGGTTGTGGTTATGTACCAGGTTGAGATAGGCAAGGTGGTCCGCGCGATGCACGCATTGTGTAATCCTGCCGCGACATCAGTTGCCTTATCATGATCCAACCAGATATGATTGGATCAGCTGATTGGCAACTGTTG
>NW_007390449.1:0-1389 GCF_000475195.1 Diaphorina citri | reverse complement strand
CTTCTCTCTTCGATTTCGGGACGATAAGACCATAGCAGTTACAGTTCCCTCTGTCAAACCTCTTAAAAATAAAAAAAAAGCCTTTCAGTTGCAAGGTGAATATATTTGGTGGTCTTTGAGTACTACTACTACGAAATATAAAAATAAATTTCAAATTAAACCAATTCACTTTTGAAGAGCTAACTACTTATACAACTATTTTAGTTCGTTTTTTAAAGTTAGTATGCCAGCTCTCGGTCTATTTTTTTTTTTTTTTTTTTTTTTTTATTTTCTTTTTTTAAAGTGTGTTGCCCTGCTCTGGCCTTTTTTTTTTTTTTTTTTTTTTTTTTTTTTGTGCGAGAGGTTTGAAAGAGGAAACTGTAACAAGGGAGGTCTTATCGTTCCGAAAATAAAACAGAGAAGGAAGACAGGATAAGAGAAAGCCAGCCGTTCCGAGAACAAACCTTATCTGTTTAGGATAAAATCCGATCCAGGCGGCAATCTGAGACCTCGCACTTAGAAGGCAGACGGGCTATCATCCAAGACAACTGGACTGTCTAGTTAAAAGGAATTTTCAGTCCTATTAGAGCAGTTAAGCACGTTCTAAAAATATGGCCATGCTACGACACACACCCCATGCGTCTAATGTAGCAGTTGTGTCATTACTATGAAATAAAAAGGGTGGTTTGTTTTACCGCCTAGGTAATTAAAAAAAAAAAAATGCTACAATGTGATCTAAAATTATAAACGATTAGTGGGAATCGTTCCTCAAAGCGGATTATTTCGTTCCTACACCACTGCCAAAATGAGATGAAGTATGAGGAACTCACTCCCTAGGGAGAAAGAGGAAGAAGAGAAAGAGGAGAAAGAGAAGAGAAGGAGGAGGAGGAGGAGGAGGAGAATTTGCATTTAAAACGGTTTCGAAGACAACCAGGCTAATGTGGCAAAATAAGTACAGGGATGAGGCGAAGAAAGAAAAGAAGAGAGTTTGAAAAAAAAGCAAAAGAAGAATAAAAAAATTAAGGTGAGGAGATGGAGTACTGAAAGATACCTATAGATATTTTTTTTAATTTTCATACATTCTGTATCATGTACCGGATAGGTACAAGATTATACACACACCCTGTAGTCGCATTCCTTGACATCATGATTCATGTGATGGAGGTAAGCAAGTATGTAAGCTATGTAAAAGTAGATACATATACAGGGTGTACAACCTAAAAGTGCCCCATAGGAAATCAACCCGTAAAATCAGTTTTTCCCCCTAAAAGTCCCCAGTACACTTTTCGGGTCCACTAAGCATTCTTCCTAAATGTAAATTTTGACAGGGTAAAGTGTATTGGGGACTTTAAAGGGGCAAAAAACTGACTTTAAGGGTTAATGTCCTATGGGGCTCTTTTAGTTTGAACA
>NW_007390448.1:0-1389 GCF_000475195.1 Diaphorina citri | reverse complement strand
ATTTGGTCAATCAGATGTTTGGAATTGATGCTTCAGGGAAGCTTTTCTTCATAAATAAGGCCCTTGGTTACCATAGTAGCGTATTTTCTTTCTTTTTTAAAGAGATTTGACGGAACTGTTACTGCTAAGGTCCTATCGTCCCGGAATCGAAGAGAGAAGGAAGACAATAGGAGAAAGCCAGCCGTTCCAGGAACGAACCTCTATCTGTTTAATTCTTTTTTCAGGTTGGATCTCAGTTTCGAGAATCTCTGTCTCTGCTCATGCGCACTCTAAACTCCACCATCCCTCACTACATACGCTGTATTAAACCTAACGACACGAAGCGCGCATTTGAATTCAATGCGCACCGCACGATGCAACAGTTGCGCGCCTGTGGAGTCCTCGAGACGATTCGGATTAGCGCCGCAGGTAATTTGAAAATACACTACACCAAGCAATGGAGGAGTTGCAATTGGGAAAATGTTATTAATAAAAGGTCGATTCCTTCGTTAAAAGTTGTGAAAAATCCAAATCTGAGGTCAAAACTCCGAAAAAGTAACTTTAAAAGGTCGAAAATTCAATGTTTAATTGCCGTTCCAATGAAAAAGTTCAAAGAGTTGTGACGTCAGATTTCACGTCAAAATGCGCAGAAACAAACGAAGTGGGAGTCATGAACTATGACGTCATCGCCTACGGGAGCGTACGCCGTGACGTCAAACTTCACCGGTATTTACTTACCGGTATTTTTTAAATCGATTTATCTCGGGATCTAGAAGTCGTAGAAGAAAAAAATTCCGTTGGTCCTCATTTTTCCTGCTCTATGACTTTGAAACATCACCCAAGTAAGCGCAACTGATCTAATAGAAGAACGCTGGCATATTTTCAAGTTTTCATCCGGGCATTAAAAGCTCACTGTCAAGGTTCAATGACACTCCATTTCTCAATGGTCTAGGTTTGCCTTGCCCTTGGAATCAATTTAATTTGAAGAAACCATTTACTGATGAAAATTTGTAATGATTTGAATTTCTTCAATAGGTCTAAATAATTTCCTATTTACTTTACAGGGTTCCCTAGTCGTTGGACGTACGGCGAGTTTTACAATCGCTACCGGGTCCTGTGTGGTAACCTCAAGCAATACAACACGGCTGTACATAGTATGAACGAAATAGGAGAGCATATTGTGACATCATCCATAGCGGTAAGTCCGAGAAACTTGTTTGCTTTTATTACCATTATTATTAATATATTTGTGCTTTATTATTTTTTTAAAGGTTTACAATTACATAATAGACAATATTAAATAGGTTCTTAAAGATAAAACCCTAAAATAGGTAAATACCTTTTTTTTTCATTTGTCTGCACTGAAATGCCACACTAAGAAGTCTGGGGTTTGAACCCGGACTCCTTGAT
>NW_007390447.1:0-1390 GCF_000475195.1 Diaphorina citri | reverse complement strand
AATTCAAAAATTTCGATTTAAGATTATTTTAGTCCAAGTTTAATATTTTTGAATCAAGTGTTTCAAACGTGATTTCCCCTCCTGCCATTTTCTTCTACTAATTTTCATTGATATTTATTGATAGTTTATGTGGTAGTTTTTAGTTTAACTGATTGTTATCTAAATATGAAACTAGTAATTATCTGATCTCTCTATTTTATCTATGTCCTATATTAATTTTGGATTTTATCTTGGTCCTCTATTAATTTTGGATTTTATCTAGATCCTCTATTAATGTTGGTATACATTATAGTGTTAGCCTCCCATGTTTCCTATTTTCAAATGAGCTGAAGCCAAAGATTCATGTTTGAAACCACTTGATTCTTTTACCGTAAATTGTAACAATTATATTGATATGTGTTTTCTACTATGATTATTATATTTTATTTTACTCTCACATTTATGTCTTGATTACTTGACAACCCCTGTGTTTTCATTTCTACAACTATTAAACTTCAGTCATTAGGTGAAAATAATATTAATGATGGTTTGAAGAAGGGAACTGTAACTGTTAAGGTCTTATTGTCCCGAAAGCGAAGAGAGAAGGAAGACAGGATAGGAGAAAGCCTGCCGTTCTGAGAACGAGTCTATCTGTTGGGATAAAATCCGCCACGGGTGAGAATCGTATCCGCGACCTAGCGTTTACAAGGCAGACGTGCTACCCTCTATGCAGTCTATGCTAACTAGGCTGGCACAGGTATTTTTAGTGCCGTTAATCGCAGAGTTACTTTTGGCTGCTAGTTCCTAAACTAACGACATTCAGAGAAAATGAAAAAAAAAAAAAAAACAACGGAAAGTAACGAGATCAAAATATCATAATTTATTATATTAATTTAACTATTTTATACCCCCACTATACATAAACGAACAATATGGTACGTCTTTGCATAAAAAAAGTGATAGCAGTTCTTCTTGGAAAAGAAATGCTACCTTAATGGCCTGAAGTACCTTGTACATATTCATTCGAAAAAATACATAGCCACATCACAACGAAAGACAGAAACTAGAAGTAAAAAATCCAGCAGTTAGTTTGGAATTCCAATTTTTTTAGGAAGTCCCTGATTCCATGAGATGATGGATTCCAAAAACTTCCATTCAGTTAGCATAATACAACCTAGTAGGTAATCCTCTATAATACAACCTAGTAGGTAATCTAGTAGAAAAATAAAGCCTATTGGATAGTAAATTCATATAACCAGTACCTGTATCCTATTTTTGGTCGCAAACCGTTTAGTATACGGAACGTATTTTAACTACTAACTATACACTTTATAACCAATAGTGTCAGTCGCAGAATTTCAGCGATTTCAAAATCGGTTTTAAGACCGGGGCTTAACAAGTCGATTGAGAT
>NW_007390446.1:0-1390 GCF_000475195.1 Diaphorina citri | reverse complement strand
CTAGAACTCATCCAGATTTGGTCTCGGGCAGTTACCAGTTCATTAGCGGTCACTCTGACATAAACTGCACCATAAAATACTTAGACCTGTCATCGATTGATCTTCAGGATAGTCTCTTCAGTCCATCATTGGTGTGGATATGTTTTAGACCTGTTGGTGATTAAACGATGGGCAGTGGACAAGTTCTGGGACTAGATTAAAAAGAACGGGGAAAATCGGAAAGATTATAAACCCAGAGGACGATAGAGTTTAAAAGATCAAATCACAAACCAAACTCTTTATAGTACCAAAGTTTAAGGATACCTTTTATTATTTATTTTAGAAGAGTCATAAACCGGGTCCACAACACATGCTTTCTGATAGAGAAGTAAATTTTAGAAGATATTTAGGAGAATTCTACATAGTCTTCCTACTCACGAAATGAAATATTTTTAAGGATATAATCTAGCTAGATAGAATGTGGACGCGGTATCAATCATCATGATTATTTTTAACAAAATAACCTAGGTAACTTATCTTTTGGAAATTAGATAAAATGATTCCTTTTTTGATTCAGATAGTATGATCAATAATATCAATAAGTTTTTTCTCCAACCCATCCATATTTTCTCCTAAATCCCTCGAGGTTTAAATCAAACTAAGCTCGTTCTTTTGACATTTAATGCTATCTAATGTAAGATAATGTGCAACGGCGATCTTCACCATTAACCTCTTGATCCTACAGGGAAGATTAATTTCTTTGCTGAACAGAATAGTGTCTGTGTCTGATTAGGTAAAAAAAAATCATATGGAGAGCCTCATTGATTAATCGCACTCTAAAGAGCTAACAGAGTGTTTCCAAAATGATTATGGTCCAAGTTTGGTACGTGACTGTGACTACCAACGCAACCAACCTACTTAGAGCTATTTGTTACATTATAATCACATGAAAGTTTCAGAAAGAAAACATTGAAATTCGACATTATATTAAATTTAACTAGGATAAGATGGAACTGTGGGTGTAGCTTTGTTATCCTGCTTGCATGACGGCAGAAGATCTTTTCCAATATCCCCTTCTTTTAATAGCAATCCCCTTTAGTATCAACTGATCAACATCTCTTTCGGTATCAATGGATTTGTAGGTAATCAATATTTGAATTATTTGATGCGTCTTGGTTTGTTCAGTACCCAAGTCTTCAGTAATGAAGTGGCTGTAGATGGCACAAAAATTAGTTTTACCAATAACAGTACGAGCATCACCACTATATGTGTTAGAAGTAGGTACTGTGCGAAACTCACGTGCAAGACAAACATGCGTGCTAAAACTTCAAAATAGTCATAACTCAAAAATTTTAAATTAAATTTGAACTTTTAACGACCATTTCCAGGCGGTCAATTTTGATTATCACTA
>NW_007390445.1:0-1390 GCF_000475195.1 Diaphorina citri | reverse complement strand
CTGGAGTAAAGGGACTTTTCAGTCCTATGCGAGCAGTATAAATAAGCACTATTATTATTATTATTATTATAAAAGTCGTAAGAAAAAGAAAAATTCCGTTGGTCCTCATTTTTCCTGCTCTATGACTTTGAAACATCACACAAGTAAGCGCAACTGATCTATTGTATTGTGCATCAGCTGGTAATGTAGTAAATGAAACTGCATCTGGTGTAGCAGCTGAAATTGGCAATCCACTAAAAGTGTTCAAGCACTTTCAGTACCTATCGGTGGTGTGTTCTCCATGGAAATTATAGAGAAATGCCGTTTTCCCTTCCTCTCTACCTCTACGGGTCTTCTCGCCCTGACCACGTACAGGAAAGACTTATTCCTTTCATCCCTTGGGGACATGTAACCGCAACAATTTACTTTTCTTACTTACGCTAAGGAATCTACAAATGAACGTTTTTCTCCAAAAAGAGCTACCTCTGAGGTGTTGAGCCGAGATTCCAAGACCATCAGCGGATAGATGATATGAATTTATTTCAACAAAAATTTGGGTTTATTGAACTTACAGTGTATGGATTTATAGTCTTTATATCTTCCCGCCTCTGCTTTCAATTGTTCCAGTGTACAATGTACTCATTGATTTTGCCCAGTAAGACTCGAGTTTTTAATGCAGAATGCAAGATAGAGTAATGGACTTGAGTTTTTAATGCAGACAATGTAGACTAAAGACATGCAGAATACTAGATGTAAGTCTTTATATCTTCCCGCCTCTGCTTTCAATTGTTCCAGTGTACTCATTGATTTTCCCAGTAAGACTCGAGTTTTTAATGCAGAATGCAAGATAGAGTAATGGACTTGAGTTTTTAATGCAGAATGCAAGATAGAGTATATTGTTCCAGTGTACAATGTACTCATTGATTTTGCCCAGTAAGACTCGAGTTTTTAATGCAGAATGCGAGATAGAGTAATGGACTTGAGTTTTTAATGCAGAGAATGTAATCTGAAGACATGCAGAATACTAGATGTAATGAGGTTTTTCGCACATGACTACTCATGACTCATCAAATGATTCACTCAATGTTATTGTCTACATGCATTGTAGTTCCACTATCTTCCTGGGACTCTATAGGGTGCGTGGAAAATCACCACTTGAGAAAATGGTGAAAATGCTCGTAATTATTTAACAGAGAAATTGAAATGACGGAAAGTGTTTCCGCCCACCAACCTCAGTAGTGCAGTGGTTAGCGCGACGGATTTCTGATCTGGAGGTTGGAAGTAAGTTCCCCAAAATTTGTGACAAGGAATTGTTTGTTTTGTCGTTGTAGCACTTGTAGAGTTGCAGCCATTCGTTGTGCACTTTGTAGTCAAATGCTGCAATTAATGACAAGAGCATTCAGCCCTTTTA
>NW_007390444.1:0-1390 GCF_000475195.1 Diaphorina citri | reverse complement strand
TGAAGAAACATTAAGCAGAAGAGAACCTCAGGGCAATGGCCTGAAGGATGGTTCTTTTCTGCTTTCCTATATTGTCAAAGTCATTAACATGGTCCACAAAACAAACAAGTCTGTCACAATATCGTCAAAAACACAATCATCATAAAAAGGTTAAAATTTTAACAAATATGTCCCGTCAGAAGTGCGTCCTCAAAATGTGGAATTGAAATTTTGCCTGACGGCATATCTCTCAATGGATGGTTTACACCATTGAGGGACATCAGAACCGAATCAAGACAACCTGAGGTGTCCTTTTCCTTTCGGGAAACTTTCGAAACCGGTTCCTCCTTATGGAAACTAAAATAGCGCCTGTACTAAACCACAGGAAATCCAAGCTGACGCGACATCGGAATCGGTTCTCTCTCCGAAAGTTTACCGAAAGGGAAATTAATAGAATAGAACATACCTTGTCTATCCTGCCAGAATGAGACTGAAAAGTCCCTTTACTCCCGCAGTCTAAACAAGGTCTTCCCGCACACTAATACCCCCTTAGTCAGTTTTAAAAAAATCCTCTTTTAAAAGCTCTCAAGTTACATCTCTACAAAAGTAGGGGGAGGAGGAGGAGGAGGGGAAAATAGTCAGCAGGGATAGTAATCGGAATATTTTCAATTAAAATCTGAGAAGAGGTTGAGGAGTGGAAGTATTAGGAGAGTGGGAGCGTGTAGGAAAATATTGGGACGCGCGTAGGAAAATGACATAATAATCAATTCCTTTGCATTAGTAAACAACAACAACAACAACAACAACACTGAAAAAAAAAATAAAATTAAAAAATACATGCTTTTACACTGAAAGAAAAATAAAATAAAAACTTAGATCGACCCCCAAAAAAACATGTACGAAAACCTTTGAACCAATCAGAAGGCGCCTATATGACGTGGTCTTTACTCGTACAGTGTCGCCAGATTGGTCTTAACTCGTACAGTACAGATCTGGCAACACTGTATTGAATTTTCACATGTCGCTAAAAAGAAATATGAAGAAAAAACATTAACAGTAAAAAAAAGTATACCTAAACTATAACCACATAGATCCCAGGTTCATATAACAATCACTCCGAAAAGTGCAAAAAAATCAATGTGATTTCTCAATCATTTAGCCTTAAGATACCATGTATCTACCATGTATACCTTAAGATACCATGTATCTCAAGGCTAAATAATTGAGAAATCACATTGATTGATCTCAGGTACCATAAGCGTCGTACAAAACAATACAAAAAAAAAATGTTCCTATATAATTTGTTGAAAACATACTCACTTATCATTTTGATGGTAAGAAGAAGTGCTATTGGTAGAATTATTTTGACTAGTAGTAGAGGGGAGGGGAGCGGTAGTGGTAGTGTCCTGGG
>NW_007390443.1:0-1390 GCF_000475195.1 Diaphorina citri | reverse complement strand
TCCTACTTAGAGAGGTTGCCATGAAGGGGCCACGATTTTTTTCCCAGTTATCCAGGTTTCCCACTTAGACGAGTCCCAATTAGACAGGTTCGACTGTATTGAGTGTCGACGTCAGTTTGAAGGTTCAGTTTGATAATAGTGAAGTATAACATGGAGCCGTCGACATAAATTTCGCTGACCCCCTTCCCCATGTCCGTCTCGCGCCCTGTATTCTAATTTCTAATTGGATTTTCATCCTTGTTAGAACATGAACGCGAACATACATGTGTTATATAGGTTGTACTTGCACATCAGTAGAACGCGATATTGTTTACTTGTTCCCAATGTTCAGGGTACCTACCTAAATCCCTGCCGTCTTATGTCTCCGTTAAACCAACCTATGTATCTGTTGGCTGAAAATGGGGATTTATTCTAAATCTTAATCTTAAATTTAATTCTTATGGAACTTGGCCTGGCGCACTGCCGTGCGCTCAGGTAAATGATTTTTCTGCTTACTGATGGGATATTTAATATAGGTACCCAGTATCCTTTAAATTGTCCTATAATACATGTTTGTATGTCTAGGTAATTTATTATTTCAGTAGGTAGGTAAATACTTTGTTGTTAATTTTTGGGAAATTTTATGAAAAAGTATTTGTAAAAATAGTTGTTTGTTCTTTGTTCAAATATATTTATATCAATGTTTCAATTTTCAAACCATATTGTGATACAATATCAATTTCTCTGTACCTTTTTTCAGGAGTAAAGTCCATGACAATTTGAGAGGGGAACAAACTTCTATATTTTTCCTTAAGTGCCAATTTAGTATTCTTTCGAGTTACTCTCCATAGTCTCCATAACTGAACGTTGCTTGGTTTTGGATGTTTCAATTTTCAAACCCTAATGTGATACAATATCAATTTCTCTGTACCTTTTTTCAGGAGTAAAGTCCATGACAATTTGAGAGGGCAAACAATCTCAACGTTAGTTTGGGAAACAAACTTCTATATTTTCCCTTAAGTGCCAATTTGGTATTCTTTCGAGTTACTCTCCATAACTGAACGTTGCTTGGTTTTGGTGTTCCGAAGGAACTGTGTGCAACAAGTTAGAAAGCCATTAGAGAGATTATGCACGTCCCCATAATTTTACCATGACAAAAGGCATTACGAATCTCATGCCTGAGCTAACTTGAAGTTATAACAGTAACTATATTGCTTATTTATAAGCCTCGAATTTCACTAAACCCTAAGGTACAGCAATAGGCTACTACTATTGTCAAATTCACAAACAATGTTGAGGATACAATTCCATACATCGGCCAATATTGCACCACTGCCCTAATTACCAGGCGAGAGTCTTTACCATTATATGACGAGTACCTACTGCGACTTGCCCATTTCTAATGATAAAC
>NW_007390442.1:0-1390 GCF_000475195.1 Diaphorina citri | reverse complement strand
GGAATAGATGCTAGGTATTCCTGTGAATCTTGTGGGGAAAAGAGATTCCTGGGAGGTTGGGAAGTATTCCTGTAGGAATAAACAGATTCCTGGGAGGACTGAGAGGTATTCCTGGCGAAGAAGAGTTTGGAGGGGGGGTGGAAGAACTCTATTATTGGGTTATTTACCTGATTTATGTTGTTGGAATACTATATATCAGACACTCAGATGCTCCTTGGTTTGACGTCTTGACGGTCCAGTAGTTCGAAAAGGTAAGAATAAGAACATAAGTACGTACTCGTATACGATTCAGAAAAAGGATCTGGTATTTCGAGAACGTACACCGAGAAAAAACTAGGGTGCTGGAAACCCGATCGAGTGACTGGGTTCCGGAACTCTATATCGGAAAGCTCGACACTATAATATAGCTATAGCATTCCAACAACCTTCATCAGAAATAACCCAATAATAGAGTTCTTCCACCCTAACTTGTGGCACCCTGTCACTAATTTTTCTCTCAGTGTAGTGTCGAGCTTAGATGTAGAGTTCAATATTAGAGTTTCGGAACCCAGTCACTCGATTGATGGGCTTCCGGTACCCTAGTTTTTTCCTCAGTGCCAGTAGAGAGATTCCTGTGAGGTAGGTAAAATAGGTTTCCTTCTTAATTCGGTACAAAACGTCTGATTTCATGAGTGATAATTGATAATGAAGCCTCCATAAATGGCGTGTCTCGTGTGAATTTTCCTCTTGATGTAAGTATTTTCAAATTGGGTACCTAGGTATTTATTTATTTATTATAATTTTTATTGTACATGATATACAAAATGGTATGAGTACAACGTCATGATTGCTTAACCTAGGCCCTAGATAGATTAACTCAAAACTAGCGTTAAAAAAAAGGTATTGAACGAAATCAACCCAAAAGCCAAATTAAAATTTTATATGAAGTAAAGTCCTCCGCGAATTTTTCCGCCCCAACCAAGGCTTGTGTATTTCTACGCTACGCCACTAGACGGAAGATTACCTGAGACTTCTGTAAAGTAGTTAAATAAGAAGTTCACAAGAAGTTATCAGGGATCTTTAGAATCCTATAAACTGTATGGTAACGACGTTAATTGTTATTACCCATTCTTCTTATACATATCTGACGAGATTCCGTGGAAATAATTCTAAGAAGATTCTTGGATCCTTCTTTGTATTCTATTGCTGATTAAATGGTTAATTTTAATTGTTACTTGATTGGAAAAGTATCTTCAAGAAGTAGCTACCGGCGCGAACGACCTTAAGGTGGCGTTCCGATCCTAGCTGCCGGGTCGCGCGACCGAGCTGCCTTGTCGCGCCATAGAGGCAGCATTCCAATCATCGCGACCGAGTCGAACGACTTCCATTACAAACTTCCAGTCGAACAAAT
>NW_007390441.1:0-1391 GCF_000475195.1 Diaphorina citri | reverse complement strand
GCCCCGCAACATCCAGTCACGGAATCAATCATTTGCATGATACAAATTTCTTGACCCCGTCGGGAATCGAACCCGGGTGTCCCGCGTGCAAGGCGAGCGCAGTGACCACCAAGTCATGGGAGCTGACCCCTTCTATTCATTAGCACAGTTTGTTTATTCTCCCTTGGGTTGGTACTAGGCTATGGTCGAGGGTTGAGACTCCGATGTAAACGCGGACTTACCTTCTGTCTCAAATACTCCTCACAATCGTCTTCTATCTGAATGATTTTATCCTCAATCTGTTTGAGTCGCACGTACAAGTCACCATTCGGTCCGCTGGGTTTGATCCCCACATGGTGTTCTATGAGGGAGAGTCTCTCTGATATTCCAAATGGAATGTTAGGATCAACGTAGGGGACTTGGGTAGTTCTACTTTGCTGCAACAGGTAGCGCTGTGTGTCGGGTGAATCAGGACCTGGTGGATATACCGGTATTTAAAGCTGTGTTTGCCAGCCTAGTTAGCTTGGGGGGTAGCGCGTCTCCCTTGTAAGCGCTAGGTCGCGGGTTCGATTCTCGCCCGGGACATAGGTACTTTATCCTGAACGGATGAGGTTCGTTCTCGGAACGGCAGGCTTTTTCCTATCCTGTCTTCCTTCTCTCTTCGCTTTCGGGACGATAAGAACTCAGCAGTTACCAGTTAGGGTGTGTCCAAACATAGTCGACTGGGCGTGAAATATGTTGACAAGGCAGTGTGGACGGTTCAATCGATATCGATCGACCACTGTGGCCGGTCGACTATATGTGTACACACCTTTACAGTTTCCTTTATCAAACCTCTTAAAAAATACTCGTATGTAATATTTGATTGCCTGAATCTTGATTTGTATCTTTTTATTTCAGTGTCCAATTCGGCTAGACTCTAGCCGCTAGAGGGAGGGGGGAGGAAACAAAATGTGTTGATTCCACTCACCTGTTGTATTGGATTGTATACATTGCCCCTGTATTAGTTGTCGACTGGACGCTTCTTTTGATGAAGCAGACCGTTTGGTCTTGGTTTTACCCGAGTTACAATCCGTACCAGGCGTTTCATCATAGTGCTCTTTACGATCTGAAAATTATTATTTGATAGTGCTTATATATACTGCTCGCATAGGACTGGAAAGTCCCTTTACTCCAGAGTCTTCTTCTCTTTACAGAGCTTGAAATAATCTTTTCTTGTATTGTGAAATGATAACAATTCTGCTTGCTCTTTTGTTTTAAGCCATTTTCTATATTGTTTTCTCATTGATCTTTTTTTGTCCCGACATTCTCTATTGTACCAGGGATTTCTATTATACATGAATTTTCGATTAGGTGTGTACTGACGGATCATTTCAAGATAAGAGGCAGCTTCGCATATTTTATTTTTCAGC
>NW_007390440.1:0-1391 GCF_000475195.1 Diaphorina citri | reverse complement strand
ATTTAACAATATCTCGGGAACGGTATAAGCTAGAGACTTGAAATTTAGTATGTAGTTCACAAATGTGACAAGGATGCATTCAAAAACGTTTGGTTGAGATGGGGGTATTTTGTGGACAGATTTCGACCCAAATGTGACAAGGATGCGACACGAAACTTTTGGTTGAGATGGTTGCTGCGCTTGGCGGTATTTTGACCGCTTTTGGACAGATTTCGACCGTTTTTTGGCGGTTTTCAGCTATAGCGACAAAACGGTTAGAGATATTGTAAAAGTTAGGGTAAAAGAACACTCAAATAAGTATCATTCAATAGGATAAGGAAAGTCGTGTGATGTTCACACCAGATTTTTTATTACTATCGTAATGATAAAGGAAGGACGGGCTAAAAATCGAATGGAAAGTAGAACAAAATTGAAAATTGAGCGAATGATCTATTATAAAAGGGATTTGTTTATTGAATGTCAAACACCAATAGGACTTCTAGAGCCTCGTGACTAGGTCGTCCCTAATGTGAGAGAAGCCCCGAATCGCTGTATCCACACATGTCGACGCCGTCAATCGTCGATCAATGTCAACTGAAACCATCTACTCTCGTCAATCGACGATGCATCAACGGCATTGACTATGTGTGGATATAGCTCGATGAATATTTTGAGCCGTTGTAAAAGTTAGGGTAAAAGAACACTCAAATAAGTATCATTCAATAGGATAAGGAAAGTCGTGTGATGTTCACACCAGATTTTTAACTAACTTGCGTCAGTTTTTTTACCCGTAACCTGAAAACCCTTCTAGCTCAAATTAAGCCCATTTGCGTAGCCCTGTTTCTAAAGAAAAAAGTTCTCATTTTAACATTTTCAAACCAATAAATCACTCCAACTCATCCAATTGTTGTGTTTTTCGGGCCACCCTGTCGGTTTAGAGGTTGGGAGTGACGTGTGAAACATCAGGGAGGTAGGGAGGGAGTGCTGAATATTGTGTTTGGGGTCACATTCTGTGATTTCGAGAGTGGGACGTAAACGTATTCAAAAAATAATGAAGGTTTTTGCAAATTGCGTTTTTCCCCCCACCTCAGAATTTCCGTCCCTGCTAAATTATCTGACATGACAGCATGTCAAACATGCATCTTCATCGAGTTGGAACCGGGGCTTTCGCTCATGCTTGTCACGCATGACAACCCCGGGGATTCGATGCCCGCCATCGACAGAAGACGAAAGTTGGTTACAGGGAAGGGAACTCCAAAAGCGGAGGTCTTCACCATCGAAGACGAAGGTAGAGGGAACTGTAACAACGGAGAGAGAGAGGCATACTACGGGATGCCCATCTGATGAGAGGCATACTACGGGATGGGCACGCTACGACACAGGCCACATGCGTCTAATGTAGCAGTTGTTTC
>NW_007390439.1:0-1391 GCF_000475195.1 Diaphorina citri | reverse complement strand
TTTCTAAATTTCTAATTGCTTCGAGTCTGAAATTTTATGTTTTTCTGGGTCTACAAAATAGGTCAACTGTAAATACCAGGAAGTCTAGATGTATTTACCTACTGGAATTATATGGTTTTTTTTTTAACCGAATTCAGATGGCCATTTCGCCATCATCGGTGTTTGAATTGCTTTACCAAGTGTGTGTACGTACCATCAAAACAGGTTAATAGAAACTTATTTAAGAGTAAGACCACAAGTCCTTATCCTTATAATATATAGGAGATTTTAATTGAGTCAATATAGCTAGAAATTATATTACCACCCCGTGTTTTACTTTATTTTGGCATCATCAATACACCAATCAGCTATTGCCATAGGAACAACAACAAGATGACCTTAACCTATCAAGAGCGAAAATAGTAACTCGGAAATTTTTTAATTCACAGACTGAAAATTTTGTTGTTTTTGTCTTGTATGTACGTAACTTTAGCAGAAGAAGATATTTTCATTCTTCATCAGATTTTTCTTCTCTCTTTTGTTTTGTATTATTTCTCTCTTATTTTTTCCCCAATATTTCACTATTTTCATACAAAACTTTTTGTTTTTATTATTTTTTATTGAACTGATAACTGATTTCTTCTTCTTCTCCTTCTCATGGCTTATTTTCTTTCACATTTCAGACGTATAGAATATTTATTTCTACACAAACTCTGCTTATTTTTTATTGTCTTCAGCAATCTATTATATTATTTTCTTCCATCTGTCGTACCCAGAACTGTTTTTCACATATTGTTGTTCAAAACTTTGCGGTTTATTATCAGCTTATAAATAAAAGTCATATGTACCTACATAGATACTACTCCCATCAGGTAGACGACACACATGCGTTATGCTCAATAAAGTTATGATTATGATGTAATGACTGTCGAGTATTGAGGATTATAAACTCAACTAATTAAAATAGGTAGGTAGGTATTTAATATTTAACTAGGTACATTTTTTGTACCTAATTAAGGCTCGCATCACCCTGTATATCTCATGGTTAGATCAAGAGCCGAGTCCACACTATAACTTGTTTCAAGTACTTCAATACAGATAATAAAATAATACCTATGCAAACCAACTCAATCACAAATATTCGTGGATAAAGGTTACCCGGTATTCACATTCAGGTCGGAGGAGTATGTGTCGCCATTACAAATAGGTACCTACCTATACTCATTCTCGTGGTATGTGACAGAGAAACTTACATTCAAAGCTCGATGCTCTAACTTTCTTTTATGCTTTTTTTTATTTTTATATTTTTTAACAAGTAGAAATTACAGTGTGAACTTTATAGTGGGTGGCCCAACGTCAAAAAAGCTGCATTTCGTCAGGAAAGCACCAAATTTGGCATGGACCTTCATTTG
>NW_007390438.1:0-1391 GCF_000475195.1 Diaphorina citri | reverse complement strand
GTTCTCGGAACGGCTGGCTTTTTTCTATCCTGTCTTCCTTCTTTCTTCGATTTCGGGACGACAAGACCCTAGCAGTTATAGTTCCCTCTGTCAAACCTCTAGAAAATCATTCCCTTGTACAAAGGTTTCGTGTTTTAACGGTTCTTTCTTCGGCACTGAGACCAAAAAGGAAGAGAATATGAAAAGAGAGGAATAAGGGGGAGAGGAGATAATATAGAAGAACGAAAGAGGAAAGAGAAGAGAGTAGAATGATGAGAGAGAAGAAACAAGGAGAAGAGGGAAATGAAAGGAGATGGGATAAGGAGGAAGAGACAGTATAAAGGAAGGTGAAAGGAGAGAAAGGAGAAAAAGGAGCAGAGGAAAATGGGAGGATATAGAATGAGGGCAAAGGGAAAGAGAAGAAACAAGGAGAAGAGGGAAAT
The DNA here is from genome assembly GCF_000475195.1 of Diaphorina citri. Lineage (NCBI taxonomy): Eukaryota > Metazoa > Arthropoda > Insecta > Hemiptera > Psyllidae > Diaphorina > Diaphorina citri. The sequence goes on along the minus strand of NW_007390438.1, from coordinate 969 downwards.
GAAAGGAGATGGGATAAGGAGGAAAGAGGAAGAGACAGTAAAAAGGAAGGTGAAAGGAGAAAAAGGAGCAGAGGAAAATGGGAGGATATAGAATGAGGGCAAAGGGAGAAATGGGGGGAAGATGATATCAAAAGTTGATTGAACGCAAAGCCCGTAGTCATAAATCTAATACTCCTATTTATAGCTACATGCTATATATTGTATAGGTATGTCCTATACTGTATAGGTGTAGGATATTCATAGATTTTTTAATGGCCTAACTTTTACGACTTGAAAGTTTATAGATCAGAAGAGAGAGAGAAGAGAGGTGGGAGGGAGAGAGTGAGGGAAAAGAACAGAGAAAAGAGCGGTAAGGAGAGGGAAGAGAGAAAGGCGGAGAAGGAGAGGGAGGAGAGAAGAGATAGAGGGAGGAAGGAGAGGGGGAGAGAAGGAGACATAAAGTATGTTCTCAAAGACAGTCTGAGGGAAATCTAGAATAGCTAGATGTAACTTGAAAAGTACAAAGCGATATTATTATTAAAACATTTCAGGGAAGACGTACAAATTACCTCTTTAGCTCATTACAAACCTCTGCAAAGACCCACTCGTAACAAATTACAAAGACTACTCATTGTAAATAATTACAGAGACCGATTTGAGGGAAATCTAGAATAGCTAGATGTAACTTGAAAAGTACAAAGCGATATTATTATTAAAACATTTCAGGGAAGACGTACAAATTACAAAGATTGCCTCTTTAGCTCATTACAAACCTCTGCAAAGACCCACTCGTAACAAATTACAAAGACTACTCATTGTAAATAATTACAAAGACCCATTCCTAAGAAATTACAAAGAGTACAAAGACATCTCATTATAAATAATTACAAAGACCCACTCCTAACAAATTTGATTACAAAGTCTTCTCATTACAAATAATTACAAAGGCCATTTCACCAACCTTATCCATTAGTCAGTCAGGCTGTCATT
>NW_007390437.1:0-1392 GCF_000475195.1 Diaphorina citri | reverse complement strand
ACCATTGAAGATCAAAGAAGATTAGAGGGTAGATGGTCCAGATCTTACTATGTTTAATATTCAAGTACGCAATTATACTATTAAGATATTAAGCATACAGACCTTACTTATCTTTAATCTTTTGACTGATCTAATAAAGACATTCAAAATACTATACCTATATTTTTGTCATTGCATACCTAACGTATGGTTTTATATTTTTACGAAAGTAGGTAGTTTTAGTTATTTCAGTTTTGCATGAAATTTTGCAAAACCAACCAAGTACACACAGCACACAGCCCCGAATTTCTCTTTTTCGATGTTAAATGGGGACTTCCTAGATTTTATACGACTTTGAATGAAGACATTAGATGCTTGGATTGTGTTGTTCGGATGATTAGGTTCTTTGTATACTTTACAAGTACCTAGGACCAAGGTCTGAGTTCCAGCTTGGGTATGAGAGCTATGGATAGGTTTATACTTTTATAGGTAGGTTTATAAGTATTGGGTAGTGGCGTAGCGTAGGTGAGATACAAAAGAAGGTATGGGATCTATAGAACCCTGAATGTAGAATGTTTTGGGGTAGGCGTTGAGTACCTTTTTTATGGCGCCTCTTAATTCCCTCCTACCGGACCCAAAGCCTCCTTCCTTCTCCATCCCTTATCTCTCTACCACAGAAAAAGTTTTCCTAATACTGAGCTGTTTTGCCTCTTTCTCTCTGTATAGGTTATTTACCTATTTAAAATTGGTACGTTGTTACTTATCTACATATGTTGGAGACATTTTTGTCTCCAGCTTTTGACCTTTTCATCTATGTTGCTACGTTTGCGATAAAGGCCCAGAAACGCCTCAAACCCTTTTCCAACTACTCCACTATCTAAGGTATTCAAGAGGGTCCTCTGTCCTCTCTCAAATCTACAAAATATGGTGCTCAGTGCTCACCTCTCTTCTTCTTTTTGGGTACTTGATGAGGCCCAAGCCATCCGTACACCTCTCTTGAAATCTCCAGATATATTATTTTGTTACCTTTCTATTGTTGAAGGCGGAGTAGATTATCAGGAATTTCAGGATGTAAAGATACAACACGAGAGAAGAGAGAGGAAGAAAGAAAGAGGCGGAGAAAAAGAGAAAGATAATACTAAAGGAATATGACGTGAGAAGGAGAGAGATAAAGTGTGGGAGGTAAAAACTCGGAATTGGGGAGAAAAATATATCCCGTCTTTATTATTATGAGAAATTCAGAATGCAAAGATACAACATAAGAGAGATAGAGATACATTATGGGGAAAAAGAAAGCAAAATACAAATGAATGAAGAGAGAGAGCAAGGGTAGAAAGGATAAACTCAGAATGAAGGGAGAAAAGAGAGATATAACGATTTGGATAAAGAGAGCTAATATAAAGGGAAGACTAG
>NW_007390436.1:0-1392 GCF_000475195.1 Diaphorina citri | reverse complement strand
CCAAGTGTGACCCGAAGCAGTACTTTGTGGACGAACCTTTGAATCAAAGTGAGGAAAATGGTGATAGAAAAGATCTGCGTGAGGCTTCGAAAAGAAAGGTAAACGGTGGATTGACTGGTAGGGATAAGGGCGAAGTCCACAAGACGGCCAAGTGTGACCCGAAGCAGTACTTTGTGGACGAACCTTTGAATCGAAGTGAGGAAAATGGTGATAGAAAAGATCTGCATGAGGCTTCGAAAAGAAAGGTAAACGGTGGATTGACTGGTAGGGATAAGGGCGAAGTCTTGGATAACGGAAATGGATTCAGCGGTAGGAATAAGGGCAAAGTATTGAATAATGGAAAGAGCTAACAGATTTCAGGATTATTCAATAGATTTCGTAGACGCTTAACCTATCTTCTAGGCCTGTGTGCCCCTACACTTAGACACCTAAGCCTCGGAGTGGGCTTTTTGTGTAGATTTCCATAAATGACTTTGCACTTGACAAATTTGCAATAGCCATGGCGTAATAATAATGTTATAGAATATAGAGGAAGTCATGGTTTTGGGCATTAGCTAATATTAATAGTACAAATCGAGAAATATTAGTAGCCCAATGACGTAATTTTGATTTCAAAATATTTGCTACATAATTATGAAGTACAAAAGTTGCCTCCTGGAATATTCTCTTAGTATGAGTTTGTAGGTCATTTTGAAAATTTTTTCCAAATTTCTTAAATACCTGCCTTTATGATTGTGAACTACAACACCGTACGTTCTAAGACTTCTAAGAATAAGGTCTTGATGCAAATGGTTTTGAACCCTGTTAGTCTGACGTTCATGACTTTGCACTTGACAAATTTGCAATAGCCATGGCGTAATAATAATGTTATAGAATATAGAGGAAGTCATGGTTTTGGGCATTAGCTATTAATAGTACAAATCGAGAAATATTAGTAGCCCAATGACGTAATTTTGATTTCAAAATATTTGCTACATAATTACGAAGTACAAAAGTTGCCTCCTGGAATATTCTCTTGGTTCTTGGGATTTTTGTAGCTAGTATGCTGTTGCAGTTTACTAACTACATATGAGTGTGTAGGTCATTTTGGAAAATTTGTTGCAAATTTCTTACCTGCCTTTATGATTGTGAACTACAACACCGTACGTTCTAAGAATAAGGTCTTGATGCAAATGGTTTTGAGCCCTGTTAGTCTGACGTTCATTTTTAGTTCAAAGAGGTTTGATAAATTAGTCCTATTGATCTCTTTATATTTTTAATTCATGATCTCGTTCAAAAGTTTAGGCTGATGTCTCGGGCTGAATCCTCTGGTCAAAAATGAAATTTATTGTTCTCCAAAAGTTGTACATATATGACTGTCTTACTTATTAGCTTATTATTAGTTTAGGTGTC
>NW_007390435.1:0-1392 GCF_000475195.1 Diaphorina citri | reverse complement strand
ACGATGACGTTTTGAAAGGTTTCTCTTGTCTTCTATAAATGGCCAAGAACCAAAGGTTAAATGCAGTGGCGCACGGGAATCACGGGATGGACATCCTAGAATACAGACCACATGAGTCTAAGTACTGGAGCAGTTGTTTAATTGCAACGAAATAAAAACGGCGGTGAAACACTCATCTTTTGTTTTTTTACTTTCTTTTACCGGGTTTTTGCCACTCCCCCCTTTATCATTAAGAAGAATAAAAAAAAATCCTCTTAGTTAAGGCTAGCCAGTCACTATCAGAGAAGAAGAAGAAGAAGAAGAAGAAGAAGAAGAAGAAGAAGAAGAAGAAGAAGAAGAAGAAGAAGAAGAAAAAAACCTCTCGGTTAAGGCTAGCCAATCACTATCAGGTAGACATGATCAGGTCTACCTGATAACTGATGACACACTATCAAGTAGACCTGACAGGTGAACCTGATCAGGTCACCTGATACCTGATAGTGTGCGGCTTCCCCTCCTTTTGAAAATCTCACCCACGCCCCTGATTAAATGCGAAAGGGGGAGGGCAGTATCTATTTCGTCAGTAAGCGTGTGAGTTAATATCGTGGCGTGGTTAAACAAACACAACTTTCAGTCTCAAAGTGGCCTTCTAAGTTCTATGTCTATGTACCTAGGTATGTATAGGTATTTAAGAAGGTCTAAACTACTTTTTGCCAGCCTATAGTTAGCTTGCCTAGTTAGCTTGGAGGGTAGCGCATCTGCCTTATAAGCTACTAGGTCGCGGGTTTGATTCCCGCCCGGGGCGGATTTTATACTCAACGTTTTCCTTTCACTCATTCTTCCTCCTCCTCTTCCTCTTCTACTGATTCTTCTTCCTCCTCTTTCTCTTCTTCTTCTTTTAGTTCTCTTAGTTTATCTGTTCTTCTTCTTATATATTTTTCTTCCATTTCTTCCTCCTCTTTCTCTTCCTCTTCTACTGATTCTTCTTCCTCCTCTTTCTCTTTCACTTATTCTTCCTCTGTCTCATTCTCTTTTTCGTCTTCTTTTAGTTCTCTTAGTTTACCTACATTTCTTCCATCGCTTTCTCGTCCTCTTCTTCTTCTCCTTCCCTTCTTCTTCCTCCTCTTTATTTTTCTGTTTTCTCGTTATTTTTCTCCCAACATCAAATTGAGTTTTCTTCTGCGATTTTCTATTTTTTTATATAATTTCGCTTCTTTTCATTTCCTCTCCTCCCCTCAATTTCTTGTCTCTTGTAATGGAGCAGTTGCAAATGGGTGAAAATTATAAATAAATGGTCAATTCCTATGTAAAAAGTTGAGAAAATTCCAAATCCGATGATGTGACGTCATCGTGTACGGGAGCGTATGCCGTGACGTCAAAGTTCACGATTTACCGGTATTTTTTAAATCGATT
>NW_007390434.1:0-1392 GCF_000475195.1 Diaphorina citri | reverse complement strand
ACGATCTTTTTTGCCTTATTTTGCGGTCTTACTTTGCCTTATGGATGAATGGTCACTTCTGTGTCCTTATTGATGGTGTTGATCCTTATTGATGGTGACGACTAGGCAATAAGAGGGCGTTAATTTGTGAAAATTTCAACTTTTTATTAACTTAGAATTTGAGGAATAGATAATGAGGAGTCAATTTAATCGTGGTATCACACTTTTTGTCATTATCAAATTTAGTCACTCACTGGCTTCAAAAGGAATTCTGCTATGTTCAATTTTATTTTTTGTCCATACACGGTGGGTTTTTGAGTCAGCTATGTGTGATACATTCCTAGGGGTATCATGCCCATGATTAATTCACCGGGTATGGAGTTTGATATTCATACGCGACTTGAAAAAGTTCATACTGGATAAAAGTTCACGCAACTTCAAACTTCAGAAATATTAATGTTCTGTCCTATTAAGAGTATCGCGGTTGGTGTGTGGCTTGAATAGTTTTTGTAGCCTCTCATTTTAGTTTACGGTGACACTAGAAAGAGTAAACGGTCCTGAAAACTTGTGCATGGTAAGCATAAAAGGTATCTTTACTTGGAGCAACACCCTGATGGATACCTTAATAGGGGAAATGTGAGATAGTTGTGTCAATGCTTACTGGAATGAGTTGTGTGGCCAAATATGAGGAGACGATAGAAAATTCAGTCTAAACTCGATGATATCTCCACTAAATTTTGATACTTATGTAGATGGAACTAAACACCAGTAATTTGACATCTCCACTAAATTTTGATACCTATGTAGTTGGAACTAAACACTAGTAATTTGAAATCTCCACTAAAATTTTGATACCTAATATGTATGTGGGTACATAGGTGGAACTGAGTAATTTGACATCTCCACTAAATTTTCATACTTATGTAGATGGAACTAAATACGAGTAATTTGACATCTCCACTAAATTTTGATACTTATGTAGATGGAACTAAACACCAGTAATTTGACATCTCCACTAAATTTTGATACCTATGTAGGTGGAATTAAACACCAGTAATTTGACATCTTCACTAAATTTTGATAACTATGTATGTAGATTGAACTAAACTCTAGTAATTTGACATATCCACTAAATTTTGATACCTATGTAGTTGGAACTAAACACTAGTAATTTGAAATCTCCACTAAAATTTTGATACCTATGTATGTAGGTACATGGGTGGAACTGTCCTCCTCTTATAACTTGACACATTAATTCTCTTTCGTACACGTTGAGGACTTACACAAATCAAAGAAACTGTAAGGTACCAAAAAAACTACCAAAAAGGTCACAGGTATAATTACGCCCCAGCTTGACACGAAATAAGGTGGCAGCTCCTCTCATGTCTCAATTCTACCCTTATTATCTCATCT
>NW_007390433.1:0-1392 GCF_000475195.1 Diaphorina citri | reverse complement strand
AATAATAAACTGAATATTAAAGAAATTAGGTAGGTGCATAGGTACTGATTTTCTCTAATCACTACGGGCTAAAAAATTTCCGGAGGGACGGACCCTGCTTGTTTTTTGTAGGTACTGGGAAAAATCGGAAAATCCCGAAATTCCAAACCGTTCCCGAGATATTGACTTTTTTTTAGTTCCCCATAAGAAATACATACATTGTATGTAGGTAGGGATTAGGGATGTAGGTACTCTCTACATAGATGTGTAGCGGGGGATTATATGTGGCTAAATGTCAGACGAAAAATCCTGAAAGAAAAGAGAGAGAGATAAAGAAAGGAGGACATTTGGGAGGGACATTAGTTCGTAGGAGGAGAGGGGAAGGAGATTTTTTCCCCCCAGATTCTTCCCTCCCCTGTACATGAGAGAGTACAAAAGAGAGAGGGAAAAGGGAGAGAATACACGGGGGAGGGATATTTCCCTCCCCATTCTGTCCCTCCCCCTGGTACAGATCATTGTTTAATATCCGTCGAGAGGAAAGGATTAGGGATTACGTAGAGCTGAGCCAGGGAAAAAAATATGAAGCCAGGAATTAGGCCGGGAATTTAATATGTAGGATGGAGAAAAAATGATAAAATATAAGCCAGGATATTACTCGTATAATAGTAGGTAGGTAGGTCCGGAAATGGAAGACGATTTTTTTTTTTGAGGTCCTGGTTTTGTTGAAATTGTCATTTTACCCTGATGACCTGATGTGTATTTTGTATTTTCTATTATTATTATTGTACATTAACAATAACGCTGCGACCGAAATTTAAAAAAAAGGAATTTTAATTGTGTTAGGCATAAATGCTTGTCACAAATGTCGTTCCCCGCTTAATGCACTACGCTAAATTTTTTGACTTGACTTGGACTCGAACCACCAACCTCCAGATCCGAAGTCCACCGCGCTAACCACTACACCACTGAGGTTGTACCGAAATAAATACATACCTACCTACCTTTGGAACCCATGCACGATATAAAGAGTGTGTGTGAGAGAGAGAGAAAAAAAGACTCTCTCCTTGTCACACTCTCTCTCTTTCCCCTCTCTCTCTCTCTCCCTCTCGAGGAAATGAGAGAGAGAGTGAAGGAGAGAGTGAGAGAGTGAGAGAGAGAGAGAGAGAGTGAGAGAGAGAGAGAGAGAGTGAGAGAGAGAGAGTGAGAGAGAGAGAAAGAGGAGTTAAATGTTCATTTCCTCATTAAAATCAAATCAGTACCTACTCTCTACTTTACGATTAATTCTCTCTCTCCCTCTCTCATGCTGGCAGGTATATTAAGTTTTAAATTGAATGGTGTAAGCGCTAGGCCGCGGATTCGATTCCCGCCCGGGGCGGATTTTATCCTGATGGGATAATGTTCGTTCTCGGAACG
>NW_007390432.1:5500-11180 GCF_000475195.1 Diaphorina citri | reverse complement strand
TTGTTCAGTGTCGACTTCTTAAAGTGTACTTGGAATTGTAGTGCACTCGGTACGGAAGATGTGCATTTGGGTAAAAAAATATTAATATAGACTGCACCGAGTGCACTATGAACCCAAGTGCACTAAAAAGTTTCGACACTGGGAGTGCACCACTTTCCGCCATTGTACACCACAATCCACATACCCTCTTTGGATTTTGACTTCGAAATACTGGCTACATTGGTTGATACGGAAATCCTCTGTCTAGTTTATTTGATGTCATGATTTCAATGCAGGACATGTGGGTATTCTATTTAGGTTAAGTGTTTTAAAATTTACAAAAATGTTAAAAATAAATACATTCCACCCGTAGAATAGATGTGAGCATTAATTTGAGTTCTTTATTTCTCTTGTATCCATCATTTTCATAGGTTTGGATTTTCAGGCAACTAAACGCCCGTTCCCACTTGTGAGTTTCATAGTTTCATCCGATTTTTTCCCAATGTCCTGTAGGCAATGTAATTTAAATGGGTATTCCCACTCAAGCACGACACGGTTTTTTGTACAAACGACAAGTGGGGACGGGCCTTTAGTGCAATTAAAAGTCGCGAGTTTACGCTTCCAATGTGAGACAATCCTCAGGCTCCTTTCCAAAACTTACCCCTAGATTTGTAGAACTGGGCAGCACCACTCCTGGAGCTAGAGGTGTGGACGCGGTCTTGGCGACATTACTGCTGAAGTAGAACTGGAGGTAGGAGGAGAGGACTTTCATGTCTTGAGCATTGTCGATACGTCCCCCGTAGATAGCGTTACCTAGGAGACCATGGATGTAGTCCCACTTGACACCTCCCATACCATCTGGAAAAAAAAAGATCAGACGACTGTCTCTTAAAGAGGTTTGATAGAGGGAGCTGTAACTGCTAAGGTCGTATTGTCCTAAAAGAGAAGAGAGAAGGAAGAAAGGATAGGAGGAAGCCAGCCGTTCCGAAAACGAACCTCATCTGTTGAGGATAAAATTCGCCCGGGATGGGAATCGAAACAGCGACCTAGCGCTTACAAAGTGGCTTTCCTTGACTTGGCTTTCTGGCTGAAATATGATTTCCCTTGAAGTCAAGTTTGGTCAAAATCAATGCACTCCTTTTTGTCACCTAATCAGTCCAAATCGGCCATTTATCGTGGGATGAAAACAAATAGGAATTAAAAACAAAAAACTTCTTACTGAAGTCGAACGAACTTACGCCTCAATTCCTTTGATCAACAAAGTCGTTTCTTTTCTAAAATCTCACCTTGACTTAGGCGAGCATTCAAGATATTTAGGGCCGCATTCAGGTCGCTGTCATTGAACTCATAGAACTTGGCCCAGCCCTGCGGAATGTAGGTTCTCCGTTCCTGGATCAAAGCATGGAACCAGGCGAGGGTAAACAGGGCCCGGCCCTGGTCAGTTGAATTCAACTTGGTTTGACTCCAGCTGGCGTACGTCCGTTGAAGGTTCCGCTTGATTCCTGAAATGACGAGGGATAATATAACCAGCGCCCGGGGGAGCGGGAGAGTCACGTCGTATCCGTGAGTAGATAAGAAGAATCCGAGACTGGTGTTGGGCTAAATGTTGAGGTTACAGCTCGAAACAGCTCTAGAGGGATTTTTCTGAATCTAATAACAGGTAGTAGTCATAATATACGTCTTGAATCATGTTATAGGATTAGGTCTTCCGGATAATTGTTCAGAAGCAATTAATAAAAAAATTCGCAAACAAATTTTCGTATTAAGAAAAATACTTGCTTTAGTATAGCGGGTTTTAAAGTTCGTTTTTATTAAGGTTACACCTACTTCGAAATAAGGCTTACCGGGATGTGCATTGGAAGGTCTAGGGAGACTCTACAGAGACTAGGACTCCAGCTACCAGTATATATAAATTTCATCCCGTTTCTCTTTCCGAACATTTAGGATGATTTCATTTTAAACTACCTTGAGGAGCTTCGTTAGGAAAGTTTCAAACACACGAGGCAGAGTGGTAGAGACTTGCTCGTCATCTCGTGTCATCCCATATCGAAAGTCTTGATGCGGGTTCAAAGTTGTATAATATACCTCTCATTCGTGTGTTTTTTTTTGTTATGTCATCAATTTGTCTATCCTACGGTGTGAGTTTCTTCTTAATATTTATCAGTGCTCAATTTTAGGTTCTTTTGTTTGATGTATTGATCTCTATCATCTTGCTCTCAAAATTCTGTTTATTCTTAGGTTACTCCCGTATGTGTTAAGCATATTTCTGAGAATGGTCTTTGTCAATTTCCATTTTGGTCCTCATTCCACTCACTTATTCTAGTGTATTATCTATATGTATAATCTGACAGGCGGACTCTTTGTTCAGCTCCGTGACTCGTCAGGTCTATTCTGATAGTGTTTTCTAGTATCAGTTATCAGATAGACTGGACATTGCGGATCCTGTCATTAGTTCTATTGATACCTAATGTTACCTGTCAGTCTACTCTCTGATGTTTTGAGGTGGCTGGCCTTGGAATGGGTATGGCAAGGAGGGGAATCTTGGACCTTCTAAATGCAAGTCAGCATGTACCACTGAGACCAACCGTTACAGAAATTCGATAAGACATTAGCAGTGTTTCCCTTCTTCAAGGCAGTGCAATAGTCCTACATACTGGACTCACGCAACAAGTATTTCCGTAAAAAAGACCACATTTCAAGTTGTAAGTAATGTTCCCTCTTCAACACTCTTCTTAGCAGAACAAAAAATTCACTCTATTTCCACTATTGTCATTAAGTTACTAAAAATCCATACTTCCTCGGTACTAAGTGAGGGTGGTAAACCTTGAAAGCTGTGCAGTAACCTCACTCAGCTGGCAAAATATTCGTTACTAGCTGGCAAAGTCCCTAAGTTCAGATTGAGGGCGTCAGAACCCGGCGGTCCGTGATGAGTAAATAGGCCCCGTCGCAAAGGTCTCCCGTCAGGATTTGGTTCAATCTCAAAGCTGGCGGAGACAGCACAAGTTACAGCTCTTGAAAGTCATATTATGGCCGAATCTGCACTAGGATCGAAATGGCAGTAAGGATTCAAAGAGAGGTGATAGCAACAAGATTAGGTAGACAAGACAATTTTAATTTTCACATAAAGAATAAAATTGTTGTTCCTAGGGTTACATGCAAAATTTAGTCATAGTTAGGAATCAGTGACTACTACGTGGGTTTTATAAATTTAAAATATTCTCACCCTAAGTTCTAAAAGTGTGAAAGCTACATAGGTTCTATTTCCAACAAGAAGCCCTTACCAAAGAAGTCCTGGTTTTCCATCCTTAAGTAAATCCTGAGTTTTGACTAGGGACCCCTTTTAGTTGATTAATTTTGAGTAAAGAGGTATAAAGTTCCGCAATGAGTTCAGAGACTTGCTCTGGTTTAGCTCATCACTCCTTTAAAGGGTCCGCGAGAGAGTCAGCTTTCTTCGAGGTTAGCTTGACTCAAGTCTCTAAGGTCTACATAAACGGAGAATCCAGTTAAACGACGGTCGTCATTGAAGCGGTAAGTCAGAGACAGGAGCCATTGCGGCAATAGTCAAGAGATAGGCCGGAAGTAAGCCAACAAGGGTTCGATTTGAACCTCAGATCGAGACTCCATGCCTTTAGTTACAAAACAAAAATTTTATAATATTAAAAATGCTAGAATAGTTTGTTTAGATAATTCTGCAAATATTCCAGTTGCTAATATCTTATTATACCTAGTTTTAGTTGTATTGAATGGACACATCACATGGAACATTACGGATCAGGGTAATTACCTGAACACGAACGTTTTAAATAACTTTTGCGGGTTTTATTTCAACGTAATTTTTTAATGTGGACCACACACCCGCTTCTTCTCTCTCTCACGACACATAACGGACGCACAATCAGGTACACAGGCAGTCGTGTCGTTCTTCCCCTTCGCCGAGAACCAGCCGATGTGCACGCTCAGATAAGTGATACAACGGCCTAGGGAAGATTTTTAGGTCGTAGCGAAATACAAACGCGAAGTGAACTATGTAGTGTACAAGGCTTGGCAAAAGTGTTCTTTTGCATTCATTAGAGGCCTCGACCCACGTTTTTCCCGTTATACCTAAAAACAGGGAAAAACGCATTTTGCCCAAAAACCCTTATCTTGCATCCACGCCAGATAGAAGGGTCGCAAACTGACGGTCACTATTGAAAAAAATAAGCGACTCAATGTCGCAAAAAACATTTGTTGTGAAAAGTTCCTAAAAACTAAAACACAAATGAAAACCATATGGCTATGGATCAGACACTGACTTAAAAAAAGGACCATTGGACATCTTAAAGTAATAATAGAAAAATTAATTTCAAGTCTCTTCCACAAAATTTCTAGAGATTCTTTATCCACATCTATACAGCTCAAGATCGTCAAAAAAGTAACTTCAAGACGATCATCGTCAGTCAATCACCTTCTTTCACTACCGTGTTGTAGTAAATGGATTGATGATCCATTTAATTCCGACCATTATTTTGAATTTGTTCAACATGAGAAATTTAATAATAATAAAAACAACAGAATTTCTATAAGTTTTTTTTGACTACCAGAGTCTTATTTTTATACAAGTAGAAAAAAGTAAAATACGTTTTCCCGTTAATTAAGTGTTTATTTTATCGATTCTTTTGAGACATCTTTAGAATTCTAAATTAACTTTTTATTAATGATTAATCAAGTTTTGTATGTACCTCTTATTCTACAAGAACCTTGTAAAAAAACTATTTTTAATCCTAATAACGAATTTTTAATGTGAACTTTTTGAAATTTTCCAATTTATAGAGTCAAACTACTAAAAGTAATTAACGGGAAAACGGTGGGTCGAGGAGGACTAAGCAAACAACACGGCCTGTCTATCGTGAAAAAGATAGCCAAATTGATCCATCATTCACAACTCAAAATCCCTGCCGACACTCTTTGGCGAATTATCTTCCTGCCTGATCCTATCGACACACCCCTAATAATCACGTTGAGTTTAATAATAATGTTTTAGACTAAAGCGTCCTCACCTTAGAAGAGTTGTCCGAAGGCACCATCCTAGCTTGGTGGTTTGTTGTACCTCTTATTCTACAAGAACCCTGTAAAAACTATTTCTTAAATCCAATAACGAAATTTTAATGGAACTTTTGAAATTTCATTTATAGAGTCAAACTACTAAAAGTAATTAACGGGAAAAACGTGGGTCGAGGAGGACTAAAGCAAAACACAAGGACCCTGCTATCGTGGAAAGAAGATAGCCAAATTGATCCATCCATTCACAACTCAAAATCCCTGCCGACACTCTTTGGCGATTATCTTCCGCCTGATCCTAATCGACACACCCCTAATAATCACGTATGAGTTTGAATAATAATGTTTAGACTTAAAGGTCCTCACCTTAGAAGAGTGTCCGAGGACCCCCATCCTAGCCTGTGGTTTGGGAGGCTCGGAGAGGGTCTGACCTAGCTAGGTCTATTTCGTAAGTTGTACAAGGAGGAAGTTTTCACGGGAGGGTTGCGACATGTGGTTCAACTTGGACCCAAGGCTCTTTGTTACCGTTGGTAGTACTTCATACTACCTTCAGCGGCCTTGAAACGTGCTTAAACTGGGTAAAAGGTCTTTCCAAAATCACTGCGTAACGAACTTTGGTCTGGTCACATAAGGCGGAGACTGCGCCAAACGAGAGCTGAGAAAC
>NW_007390432.1:0-3218 GCF_000475195.1 Diaphorina citri | reverse complement strand
TCATTAGTTAAGCATTAAACAAGTTAGAATAATCTCTTCAAAGATTTCTCCAATAATTTAGAATAGTAAAATTTTTGGTAACATATGTTTTTATAGTTCTGGAGAAGGATAACGCCCATTACTCGCTTTTTTAGTGTCTTCCCATTCATCGGATGAGCCCAATCTAATGATGCAACGACATCCATGGTCGTAGGACACCCATTGTTCTACATTCCTTAAAAGTTATCCCCAAAAAAATGAAAGGAAAGGATTATCCTTCCTATCATATACATGAGCCAGTTTTTAAAGCAATACCAGCTCAAAACTATAACGGTCCTGTTTTTGACTGGCAACTGAACTTGCTCAGGTGATCTAGATTTATGTTTCACAAGTTCGGTAACCAGCCACACACACAGACAGACAGACAGACACACAGACAGACACACAGACAGACAGACAGACAGACAGACATTGTTTTAGTAGAGGGCTCTTGCCATTCTCGATCTCTGAACTTTAAACCGTACGTCTACTGTTTACACTGGTTCCACGCTCGTGGCGCTTTTGAAACACAATTTGCTAGCCACGTGCCAACCGCCGTAAAATGGCGAAAAACCGCGAAAGCGCACCATTAAATTGGTAGCTATAAGCCTCTGTTCTTTTATTCTTATCTCTGAACCTTTTATTAATCCTACTACATCTATAGTGTTCTATCGTGTTCTTACCGTTGTCGCTTTACAACGCACACTCCTGCCGACGCGCCCCAAAAACGCGAAAACCTGTATAAAGCTGCGCAAAAAACCGCCAAAGTCGATATCGCTGTTTTGCGCAATCTCTATAACATTTTTCTTGTGAGTTTATCCCTCTGCGTGAAGTATCTTTGTAGGTACTTTAGACCTACATGAGATTTGACGTACATCAACCTCAAAATAATTGTATTAGGCCTCAAGTACCTACATTCACGAGTGTCTCAGTCTTATCTTTTATAATAGGTCGATAAAGGCAATAAATTTTGAACAAGTATAAATAGGTTGTCGAATGTTGAGCTTTTCCTCATTCTTGTCATATCCGTTATTGGCTCCATTTGGTGATTTTTCGCACAGTTTCGCACAATTTTTGACGCCTTCAATATGAAAGCCGTGTCTCTGATAACTTTCGCGGTCCTGTTTGTGGCTAACTTCTCCGATGCTGCAGTGCTGCCCAACCTTTCAGTCTCCAAGGTACTCGAGACGATTGAGAACAAACCTGTCGATCTCTTGACTCAAGCCAAAGGACAAAACTTGCCAGGCGGCGTTCAAAACAAAGTTGGAGACCAATTCAAACTCTCTGGACTAACCAACACCAATGGACTGGGTGATGTCGACAAAATCGTCCTCAATCAGCCAACTGATAAGGTGTCCGTCGTTCTGGAGAAGGTGAAGGAAAACGTATTCAAAGTAAAGGAGGTCGTGCCCAGCCAGGACGAAATTTTGAAACCCAAAGTTGACACCTTGTTGAGCCTTGTGAACTCTCAGGGAAAAGCTGTCCCCATTGATGTATCCCAACTGGATAAACTTTCTCTGGAAAAGGCAAGTGATGTTGCGAAGCAACCAACCAACGTGGCACAAAATCTACTGGGAGCTGTGACCAATGCTGGAGGAGCACCAGTTACCTTGGTGTTGTCATTGGTTAAAGGTGCAGTCAATGTCTAAGAACACTTGCTCTAACCAAGGATAGGACTTTGGAGTGAAGCACTAATAAACGATATGCAAATGGGTAAATAATTTTAAATGAAAGGCATCTTTAAACGGGTAGAAACTTAAATTTAATAATTAAAATGTTTAAATTTAATTTTTAAAATGCTTAAATTTCATTGTTAAAATGCTTGGATTTAATTTTTAAAATGTTTCAATTTAATTTTTCAAATGTCTAGTTCTCTTTGGAGTACATCGAGTTGATTGTTCAGTGTCGACTTCTTAAAGTATACTTGGAATTGTAGTGCACTCGGTACGGAAGATGTGCATTTGGGTAAAAAATATTAATATAAATTGCACCGAGTGCACTATGACGTCTATGACCCCAAGTGCACTAAAAAGTTTCGACACTGGGAGTGCACCACTTTACGACATTGTACACCACAATCCACATAGCCTCTTTGGATTTTGATTCAAAAACTTTATATTGGTTGATACGAGAATCCTCCGTCTAGTTTATTTGATGTCATGATTTCAATGCAGGTCATGTGGGTATTCTATTTAGGTTAAGTGTTTTAAAATGTATAAAAATGTTAAAAATAAATACATTCCACCCGTAGAATAGATGTGAGCATCAATTTGAGTTCTTTATTTCTCTTGTATCAATTATTTTCATAGGTTTGGATTTTCAGGCAACTAAACGGCCGTTCCCACTTGTGAGTTTCATAGTTTCATCCGATGTTTTCCCAATGTCCTGTAGGCAATGTAATTTAAATGGGTATTTCCACTCAAGGACGACACGGTTTTTTGTACAAACAACAAGTGGGGACGGGCCTTTAGTGCAATTAAAAGTCGCGAGTTTACGCTTCCAATGTGAGACAATCCTCTGGCTCCTTTCCAAAACTTACCCCTAGATTTGTAGAACTGGGCAGCACCACTCCTGGAGCTAGAGGTGTGAACGCGGTCTTGGCGACATTACTGCTGAAGTAGAACTGGAGGTAGGAGGAGAGGACTTTCATGTCTTGAGCATTGTCGATACGTCCGCCATAGATAGCGTTACCTAGGAGACCATGGATGTAGTCCCACTTGACACCTCCCATCCCATCTAGAAAAAAAAAGATGAGACGAATTAAGACTGTCTCTTAAATTGAATGTCTTAAAAAAGGGAGGTTTGATAGAGGGAACTGTAACTGCTAAGGTCGTATCGTCCTAAAAGAGAAGAGAGAAGGAAGAAAGGATAGGAGGAAGCCAGCCGTTCCGAAAACGAACCTCATCTGTTAAGGATAAAATTCGCCCGGGGTGGGAATCGAAACAGCGACCTATCGCTTACAAAGTGGCTTTACTTGACTTGGCTTTCTGGCTGAAATATGATTTCCCTTGAAGTCAAGTTTGGTCAAAATCAAAGCACTCCTTTTTGTCACCTAATCAGTCCAAATCGGCCATTTATTGTGGGATGAAAACAAATAGGAATTAAAAAGAAAAAACTTCTTACTAAAGTCGAACGAACTTACACCTCAATTCCTTTGATCAACAAATTCGTTTTTTTTTTTTTTTTTTTTTTTTTTAACT
>NW_007390431.1:0-1393 GCF_000475195.1 Diaphorina citri | reverse complement strand
GTGAAAAGATAAAGTTAATTATAAACTATTTAATCGTGTGTATGTTACACTTCTTACGTCATCAGAGTGTGTACATACACACCACAGATACGGAAATATACCTACCTACATCAGGGAAAATGTTCATCTAAACATAAATTATTTAGATACATAAATGGATAAATACATGAATAACGTAAAAAAAATCATAATAAAATTAAAAAAAAAGTATTCGTTTGGTACATCCATAATTCCAAAAGGATAGCCCCCTTTTACCTATATGTGTCCTATGTCATTGAATGCCTACTATTGTTTATGTCCTACTTTATAGATTTTCATACTATCTACGTATATCTAGGTATTCTAGGTAATTAATTGTCTTATAGTTTATTAATTGTCCTAGGTAATTAATTGTCTTATAGTTTATTAATTGTCCTAGGTAATTAATTGTCTTTTTTATAGTTAACCGACGCGAGGCATGATATTAAAGGATAGGTAATACCTATCATAATTAATTGTTTGTTTATTAAAATTGTAATGAGTAATGATTAATGATGTATTAATAAAAATTACAGCTAAAGCTGTGTTCTTTTCCTTTATAAAACTTTAAATTTGAGTACTTTCATTTGATATGTTACGTGAGTAGGTTGCCCAAAAAATGTCATTTGATGCACGGTGGTCCTTTCAGGGACCACCTTTAATTTCCTGTTTTCTCTGGAATGGCAATATAAAAAAAAGCAAGAACCACACCAAAATGCTTCTTTTGATGTACATTATTTAGTTAATGTACATTGAGTAATGTTTTTTTTAAAAATGTACCTTATGCATACAGAGCATATTGTTTCCAATCCGGAAATGTTTTTGCAAGAGTCTAGCGACTTTTTTACTCTCCAGACTTGTTTCTGAAACATTTTTCTCGTCATAAAAGCTGCTCACGATTCGAGATTCGAGATATTCGAAACGTTTTCAAAAATACATTTCAATGAATACAATTGTACAACGTCATTTAAAGAAAAGAAAAAGAAGGAGAAAAAAAAATAATAAAACAATATCTAAAATTGTTAAAAAGATAATATAAAGATAATAGGTGTGTGTACTCGGCTTAGAATTCCTAGATAAAGATGTAATTTCCTTGCAAGGTCAGACACATTGAAGAGTACCAATCTGTAATACCTGGATTTGCACATATTACCCGTACTCGGTTTGGCATAGATGTGCAATTATTTAATAGTAGATATAGGTAAGTAAGTACTAATGGGTGTGTTTTTTCTCATTCAGAAAAATACGAGATAAATGTAGTCACTGTAGTCGGTACAACTTATCTGTAACTACTCTTCATGAATCACCTATGCTATAGGAATACGATGCCGATGGATTGGCAATTCCATGATTTCCATGGTATTGTTGATCGTCA
>NW_007390430.1:0-1393 GCF_000475195.1 Diaphorina citri | reverse complement strand
TACATTGATACCAACAAAATACTAAAGTATAAAGATTATTCTCGAGATAATTTACATCTGAATAGATTTGGTAAAGATAAAATATGTAACAAGATAAAAAACATCATCTCCTGTTCAAAATCTTGTGTCTTGTGTACAAAATCCCGTGTATCTAATCCCGTTCAATGTACAAAATCCCGTGAATCTAGTCAACTGTCAATTGTTCCAGCTGTTAACTCGTACCCTAGTACCTCATATCCACGTGATCCTGTTGTGATTGAATCTTCATTGATGACTCCTTCTCAACCATTTGATATGATTCGTACACCAATTCACTCATCTCATTCAGTAATGAATCGGATACCTAATAACTTGGAGACTCCCATGTTCAGATCCAGTCCAACCATTCTCAACCTCTCTGCACTTAATCACTCTCATGGATACTACAGGTTGACTCAAAGGATAAATCTGAGCACATTCTCTGACACTAGTTCTGTATTTGGATCACCTATCCCAGCTATTCAACCAGGAACAAATCGTGTGAATAATAATGAAAGAAATTTTCCGGAACAGGGCCAAATTATGGAAACTTAATATTCTTAACATCGAAAACCAATGATTTAGACTTTAAAATTTACTATCAGAATGTTAGGGGAACGAGGACGAAATTAAAAGAACTTGTCTGCGCTATCCCATTAGTTGATTATGACGTCATAGTTTTTACCGAGACATGGCTCAAGAGTTACATATATGATTCTGAGCTAGGTCTCGATGATTTCTCGATTTATCGATGTGATCGAGAAACTATTAAGCCTAATTCTGAGGGTGGTGGAGTTTTGATAGCTGTTCGAAAGCGGTTTTCATCTCAACTTATCAATATTGTTAATGATTCAGTTGAAACTTTATTCATTAAAATTCAAATTAATAAAACCCCTCTAATCCTAAACGCAGTTTATATACCTCCGAGCTCTAGTTCGGATCATTATGGTAAATATGTTGATTTGCTTGATCAGGTTCTCCTATCTCATTTAGACTCTGTTATTTTACTAGCAGGCGATTATAACGCGCCTTCTCTTACTTGGAGTTTTTCTGATGATTTGAAATGGCTTTTAAGTGAGGGTCCCTCATCGTCCTCTGACATTCTGATAAATAGTACTGCATGTTATGGCCTGAATCAGTACAATCATATCCGGAATTCTTTAGATAGAACTTTGGATTTAGTGTTTGTTAACTATGACTCGGTTGTTGTCGGTAATCCATATGATGTTTTATTACCTATTGATGGTCATCATCCCCCACTATTAATCACATTAAAAATTAAAGCGAATCATAAAATATCTTTACCTAGTAACAAACAAAGAATATTTTCATTTCGCAAGACAAATTTTGAACTTTTACGTGAGTATCTATCCAA
>NW_007390429.1:0-1393 GCF_000475195.1 Diaphorina citri | reverse complement strand
AGGAAAGGAAGAATTATATACGGACAAAAAATTAAAAGAGGAGAATAAATGAGAGGGTAAAGAAAAGGTATGAAATAAGAATAAGAACTCTTCGAAATGAGAGTAAAGAAGAGAGGTAAGAGAAAATGCATGGAAAAAGAAGAATGAGAACTCTTCGAAATGAGATTAAAGAAGAGAGGTAAGAGAAAATGCATGGAAAGAAGAATGAGAACACTTCGAAATGAGAGTAAAGAAGAGAGGTAAGAGAAAATGTATGGAAAAAGAAGAATGAGAACTCTTCGAAATGAGAGTGAAAGAAGAGATGGAAAGAGACAAGAGAGGTAAGAGAAACTGAATGGAAAAAGGAGAACCACTCCGAAATAAGACTAAAGAAGAGATAGAAAGATAGAAGAGAGGTGTCGAGGGAAGGAATGAAAGAAGAATGAGAACACTTCGAAATGAGAGTAAAGAAGAGAGGTAAGAGAAAATGTATGGAAAAAGAAGAATGAGAACTCTTCGAAATGAGAGTGAAAGAAGAGATGGAAAGAGACAAGAGAGGTAAGAGAAACTGAATGGAAAAAGGAGAACCACTCCGAAATAAGACTAAAGAAGAGATAGAAAGATAGAAGAGAGGTGTCGAGGGAAGGAATGAAAGAAGAATGAGAACACTTCGAAATGAGAGTAACGAAGAGAATGGAAAGAGACAAGAGAGGTAAGAGAAACTGAATGGAAAAAGGAGAACACTTGGAAATTAGAGTAAAGAATGGAAAGAGGAGAGGAGAAAAGAGGAAAGCAATTCCCGGAGAGCACAATAGTGCTAGCAGTGTAGACTTTTAGTGGCGTATGAACTAATTTGGACAAGTGCTGAATAACTTGGCTACAGCTGAATCAGCTACAACCCCAACACCAACAACAACAACCACTAAGCCTACACGCATTATCCTATACATTCCAACAAACCTCCTAAATAAACGTAGTTCTTCACAAAGATATCATCAAAATCATGTACCTACATAATAGCAAATTTATGCCATCATTAACACTATTCGACCGTATTTAGACACTGTATTAGTTTCCTCTTTTTGCTGACAATCCTGATGACAGTGATATATTCCTAAACAAAAATGGACGCGGTACACAAGGGATCAAGAAGGGACCGCCTTCAGTAGTTAATTGTTACTTCCCTAATCCGTTAGATGAATTCACGTTCGTTCAAGGAATTGAGATCAATTCGCCCCAAAATCATATCAACAACTACGCCACTGGCAGTCTACGTCTAAGTTGAGAGTACCCTCTGGATTTTTCCTTTACAAAAAAATCACTATAATGAAGAAGAGAGAGAGAGAGAGAGAGAGAGAGAGAGAGAGAGAATAAGCGGGAAAAGGGATTAGAAGAAAGAGAAGAAAGAAAAAGG
>NW_007390428.1:0-1393 GCF_000475195.1 Diaphorina citri | reverse complement strand
TAATTATCTACCAAAAGAACAGAATAGGGCAGACTACATTAGGTATTATGTGTCTGTACCCGAAAGTAAGAATATTTTAATACTGCTGGGGTAAAGGGGTTTTCCAGCCTTAGGCCAGCCACTCACTACATATCAGGTAGCCCTAACAGCTGATCAGATCTACCTGATAGTGTGTGTGTGTGCTCATCAGGTAGACCTGACAGGCGGAGCTTTTCAGGTGTACCTGCCAGGTCTACCTGATAGTGAGTGGCTGGCCTTAACTCAGGGCAAAACTCGTAGACTAGATTTTCTCCACAATTCAAAACATGCCCATATTGCCCATTTACAGTGGCTGGCCTTAACTCAGGGCAAAACTCGTAGACTAGATTTTCTCCACAATTCAAAACATGCCCATATTGCCCATTTACAAAAAAAAAGAAATACATAGGTCTAAAGAAATGTTAGGGTGCGATTTTAAAAGAAGTAAATATTTACAAAACGTCAAAGATATAGGTCAGTGATTCCCAAACTGGGGTCCGTGGCCCAAGGACTTCGCGACCCCTGGAAAGATCACATAAAATATAGTAAAGGGGCCGCAGAGCGGTCATAATTGGTAAAAAAAAATGGGGCCGCGTAAAAAAAAAAAGAAGAAAAAAAATTGGGAACCGCTGATTATAGGTCGTAACCAGTGGCGTGTGTTCCATGAAAGTTAGAGGAAACACAGTTTCTCTTCCTCTCTACAATTTCCTGACGCCCCCTTTTCACCACTCCACTGAAAATTTGAAAATAGTATGTACGTGATTTAGTGTTTATTCAACCTGGACTCTAAGATCACAAGAAGATCAACATACTGTAATAACTTTATAGCATCCCCTTTCGAAAATCTAACCACACGTCACTGGTAATTATGTTAGAGATATTTAATAATAGAAAACACAACATTGAAATGTTTTTTTTTTTTAAATACACGAATAAATGTTTAACAACCTAAAAAGAACTTTCGTATTCTTTTAATTTATCTTTCTTCTTCCTCTTCAGCTTCTACAGCCCCCTTTCTCTGTCTATATTTCCCACTATCCACTCCTCTCTCTTCTCCGTCGTCCTCTTAGTCTCTTCCCTCCGTCCCTCAACTCTCATCTCTATCCTCTTAATTTTTCCTCTCTTGTCCTCCCACAATCCTTCTTTTCATCCTCTACTGTTCCACCTCCCCTTTATCTAACTTGATCTTTCACTCCTTCTCTCCCTCTTCTTCCTCCCGTTCTCTCATCTCCTCTCTCCTCTTAGTCTCTTCCCTCACACCCACGCTCTTTATCCAGTTCTATGCTTCTCCTTCATCCTTCCTCTTCAATCTTCATCTGCTAATGCCCCTGTCTCCCTCCTAACTAGTCTCCTCCTCTCCCTCCTTCCTTGCTCT
>NW_007390427.1:0-1393 GCF_000475195.1 Diaphorina citri | reverse complement strand
CCCTCCTCTCCACCTTTCTCTCCCCCCCCCTCCCCACAGACCCACCTGGGGAGTTGTGTTTAAAAACGCTCTTCTTCCCCCTCAATAGTTTCTACCTCTTCCTTCCCCACTCCTCTCTCTCTCTTTTCTCCTCCTCCGCTTCCTCTGTCTCCCATTCTCTTCCGCTTTTTTCCCTCTCTTCTTTTTTCATCCCTCCCTTTTCTATTCATCCTACCAGACCCAAGCTACCTTTTGGGGAGAAACGACCCAAGAGTGGGCTTTCAGCGTTAACATATTATTTAACCCTCCCACTCGGTCCCTTTATGAGCATCTTCTTTCCCACTCTATATTACTTCCTATTTTCTCTATTTCTGTCCCTTTTCTTTCTCCTTCCTATATTCTCTCTCCCTCTCAAATTTCCCTATATCTTTTGCATCATTCTTCTCTCTCTCTCTCTCACACACACACACACACACACACACACACACACACACACACACACACACACACACACACACACACACACACACACACACACACACACACACACACACACACACACACACACACACACACACACACACACACACACACACACACACACACACACACACACACACACACACACACACACACACACACACACACACACACACACACACACACACACACACACACACACACACACACACACACACACACACACACACACACACACACACACACACACACACACACACACACCTTCGTTTCTTCTCCCTCTCTCTCTCTCCTTCATACCTCGTCAGCACAAAATTATACATTAGGTACTTGGAGGGAGGGATGTTTACTCTAATACGTCTCAGTTTACTTCTCTCTCTCTCTCTTTTTTTTTCTCTCTCTTTCTTTCTCTCTCTCTTAGCTTTCTTTCTCTATTTCTCATTTTCCTCTTTCTTTCTATCTCCATATTCTCTTTCTCTCCCTCCTTCCGTATTTCTCTCTCTTTCTCTCTCTCTCTCAGTTTTCATCTTTCTTTCCCTTCTATCTCCATATTCTCTTTCTCTCCCTCCTTCCGTATCTCTATTTATCTCTCACTCCCTCCCTCCCTCTCTCTCTCTCTCTCTCCCTTCTTCTCTATCTCTCTCACTCACTCTCTCTCTCTCTTCTCTCAGGAAGTGCTTGTCTGTATAATTAATGCTGATGGCAATTTTACGAGAATGAAACATTTTCATTTTGAAATTCCCTTCTGTCAGTCTGCGACTTTTCTGTCTACACTTGAGAGCAAAATTTTCGGATCACATCGTAATTCCATTCTTTAACTCTGACAGTCCTTTTTGGATCAGAAGCTAGCTTGAAGCTTTTTTTTTTAAAGAGGTTTGACAGAGGGAACTGTAACTGCTATGGTCTTATCGTCCCGAAATCGAAGAGAGAAGGA
>NW_007390426.1:0-1393 GCF_000475195.1 Diaphorina citri | reverse complement strand
CCTGGGGGAAACAGACAAACTTTGGCCCCGAAAAGTAAACTTGTAAAAACTATGATTATTATCATTATTATTAATTTCCATTTACTGGGTATTATCTATATTTTTCCCACCCAAAAATCATGTCAGAGCTAAATATAGCCGGCGATAGCACGTTGAACACTGCGCACAGTTCCCAATTGATCACTGAAGTTAAGCAACGTTGTGTGTGGTTTTTAGGATGGGTGACCTGGTCACCGTGACCATCTAGAGTATTCTAGAGTCTAGACAAACCCGAGCTGGCTTTTCCTGGCCCCACTCAGGCCGGGTAAGGTTAATGTTAATAAGGTAGATTGTCTGATTCTATCTGGCTGGGGGACGTTAAACAGGGAGCATACCAGTCTGCAGCCTGAATTTCTTTTCATACCTAATTCTCGTCATTTTTTCTGTTTGTTTCAGTGAAAAAGGCTCATTTCGAAGGACCCCAAAGTAAGTATACAAAATTATGTAAATACATACCGCCTCTAGTCCTCTCCTCTTTACACCCAAAATAAGCATCATTCAATAGGGGTTGAGTGCGAAGGGCATCCACTCGTAAAATTTGTAGCCAAAACCAAATGTCAGCCCAAAGCAATCATCCTAGTTAGGGCTGATTGAGCTGACGAAAAACGCCGACCCCGTCTGTACACACGGGAAAAGTCGAAGAAAAAGAAGATTGTCTCATTCTATCCTTGTCAATCCACACATTCAAAGGAACATCCAGCCAGCCTAGTTAGCTTAGTTGGTAGTGCGTCTGCTTTGTAAGCGCTAGGCCGCGAGTTCGATTTTCTTCTTCTCAAAGCAAAAGGGTGATAAAGTCAGTAAAGCTAAAATTTTGAAGTAAAGAAACGTAAATAGTAAAAACCGTTTCAACCGCGCGGATCATTGGGAGTGCGTTGGGAGTAAAGAAACTCTTTATCAGCTTTATGTCGATGAAAAACAATAGATCGTCTTTATAACGTCTGTGGATAAAATCCGCCCCGGGCGGGAATCGAACCCGCGGCCTAATGCTTACAAGGCAGACGCACTACCAACTAAGCTAACTAGGCTGGCATAGATCTTCTTTATAACGTCTTCTTTATAACAGTTTAGATTTTTCAAGTAAAGAAACGCAAAAACCGTTTCAAGCGGTGCAATATGCGTTGAGACTGTTGGAAGTAAACTCTCTATCTCTGTGAAAAACAAAAGATCTCCTTTTTTACTTTCTATTACTATATTTATGATTATTTTCAAGGGGATGGGGGCTATAATTCATGTTTGTTTTATTATATTTACTCACTCAACAGGACTTAATTCGTTGGGTGGTGGGGATGACGGCTTTAATCTTCTCCCCATTCCAAAATTCCTCCACCTCCTTCTATACTCCTCCTTCTTGGCC
>NW_007390425.1:0-1393 GCF_000475195.1 Diaphorina citri | reverse complement strand
GGTTGAGCTTCTACGAATATACGTGATCCTGAGTTTGCCTTCTTATGCCTACCACTCACCCTCTGACCCGTTGACAGAACGCGGTCTCAAGCATTTTCCACCACACACGTTCCCGCTCTCTGACATACCCAGGTGTGTGAGGCCGTGGTCTTTCATATAGTCTGAACGTGAGTGGCGAACATTATCTGTCTGTGGAATTGTTCCGGCAACCATCAACTTCGAGTGACTGTTGTAAGAGACACATCACCTTAATCTACGAACAAGAAGAAGCAGATACTATTACCACATTCAAATTGTAGTACCTAGGAACTCGGATTTCTCTGAGCCCTGTCTGTTGGTTTCGGTAGGATTGACCTATCTCAATATCTATCAATGTTAGGAGGTAAGGTTCTCAGTTCTGCCATAATAAACAAGACTACGTCTATTCTATACAGCCTAAATCTTAGTTGGATAACTCGACGGTAAGTCCTAATAGTTCGTTCCTTGTAAATCTTATATTACTCATAGGTCCTAAGAGTTACCTTTAAAGGAATCAAATGGGATTTTGTAATAGTATTAAGTGATTTTCAAGAAACCATTTCGAAATTTTTCCTTGGCTGTACCTACCTGTCGTACGTGACAAAGTCTAAACGTAGTCCAATTTACTATTATTGCATTAGACCAAAACTACTGAACAAAATCGAATCCAGGGCTTTTTAACGGGTTTTCCTTAACAAAGAATTTCTCTTTTTTTCTGACTTTACCACTGTGAAAAGTCTCCTATTTACCTAATGTTCAGCTCTGATGTAGGTATTGTTCTAATGCTGTTGCACTTATGTACCTATTATATGTATTATGTGTCTACTATGTAGGTAGGTATCATTATATTGCACCCATGTAGGTATTATTATGTTAAGTCCAGGGAGACCAAGAGTGCGTGTAATGTCACTCACAAGAGTATTATAGGATACAATAATACAGTCTGTCCGTTTTAGCTTGAGAATTATCTGATGTGTCAGGAAAAGCAACGTTGCTCGAGGTTGGTATTCGGATGGGTGAACATCTAAGCAATCGCGTATTGCTCAGGCTTTTCCCGACCTTACTCAGGCTGGATGAGGAGGGGCTATCTTATCACCGAATGAAGGGTAAAACCTTATAAGTTATTCAGTTATATTAGGTAAAGTCAGTGAGGTCCGACTATAATACAGTCGAGCCTGTCTAATTGGGAAACCTGGATAAACAGGACAACATCGTGGCCCCTTCATTTGTAATTGGGAAACCTGGATAAACAGGACAACATCGTGGCCCCTTCATTTGTAATTGGGAAACCTGGATAGGATAAACAGGACAACATCGTGGCCCCTTCATTTGTAATTGGGAAACCTGGATAAACAGGACAACATCGTGGCCCCTT
>NW_007390424.1:0-1393 GCF_000475195.1 Diaphorina citri | reverse complement strand
AACAACAACAACAACAACAACAACAACAACAACAACAACAACAACAACAACAACAACAACAACACCAAACTACCGTTGGTGAAATTTCTCATTAAGTCATTGGTGAAATCAATGAGTCCAAATACATCGATTACTTGCACATAAAAACGAACTACCTACATTGTCGATTTCCCTACACGACACCCTGTATATAAAGCACAGGAAATGTTGGAATAATTGTATCCCCCACAAAAACACAAATGTGGAAAAAAAAAGGCCAAGTTCCTATCCAAAAATGTCGGCCTATAAAAGTGGTGAGATCAGAAAATAAAGGCCAAGCCTGTAGTCCCAGTTTTTCGTGCCTTATGAATCTTAATTCCTTCAACCTTCTCTCAGTTTCAACTTGGCTATGTTTTCCCTACTCAAATAGATAATAATTATTCATTTATTTGAGTAGGGAAAACATAGCCAAGTTGAAACTGAGAGAAGGTTGAAGAAATTAAGATTCATAAGGCACGAAAAACTGGGAATGCAGACTTGGCCTTTATTTTCTGATCTCACCACTTTTATAGGCCGACATTTTTGGATAGGAACTTGGCCTTTTTTTTTCACATTTGTGTTTTTGTGGGGGTTGGCCTTTTCGGCGTAGCTTAACAGGGGAAAAATATCTCCACTAATATTTTTTTCTCTCCATAATAATTACTAATAAAGATTTATGTTCTGGCTCATTGGCTTCCCCTCTCTCCTCTTGAGATACCCCCTCCTCTATTAAGAGGAGGGGGAGATGTGAAGTACCTCTAACTTACCCTTATAGTTTATAATTGAGATGTCTTGATAAATATTTTCATAAGCCACTGGTGCTTCCTCTAATGGGAGCAGGGAAACATCTTTCTTGGTGTGACGATACTGACGATACGATGCGAAGGTGTTCTTGAAAGACATCGGGAAGCGACTGATGGAATCTACGGGAGACAAGAGGGCCGCTGCCTTTTTCACACAAAGGATATCCCTCGCTATTCAGCTGGGGAACTCGGCAGCGGTCATGGGAACTCTAACTTGGCTCTTTCAACTTGCGAGAAGTTTATAATAATAATTTCTGCATTGGTAGATAGAAGGTAGAAGGAACCATAGCTTGTCTAGTTGGAGCTTTGGAGGGTAACGCATCTGCCTTGTAAGTGCTAGGCCAACGACGGTTCAAGTATTGCCCGGGGCGAACTTTATCATATACCTACATCTGATAAGGTTTGTTCCCGGAATGCCTGGTTTTCTCCTGTCTTCAACTTCAATTTTGGGATGGTATAAAGAAGAGGACGAAATTTTAAGAGACAGAAAAGAGAGAGTGTCAGGGGGGCACGGTTGGTCCAGTGGTAACGCGCTTGCTTGCCATGCAGAAGGTCCCGGGTTCGAATCCCAC
>NW_007390423.1:0-1393 GCF_000475195.1 Diaphorina citri | reverse complement strand
TTTTTGAAGAGGTTTGACAGAGGGAACTGTAACTGCTATGGTCTTATCGTCCCGAAATTGAAGAGAGAAGGAAGACAGCATAGGAGAAAGCCAGCCGTTCCGAAAACGAACATTATCCCATCAGGATAAAATCCGCCCCGGGCGGGAATCGAACCCGCGGCCTAGCGCTTACAAGGCAGAGGCACTACCAACTAAGCTAACTAGGCTGGCCTGAAAACTCTTCGTGGTGAGATCGGGCATTAGACTGTTTTGGTTTTGGTCACCACTCAATCATCTCGTAGTATGTCCCTCATCACAACGGTAAGAAGACAATACTTCCGATTTATAGGTGTTGGGCTGCTGGGTCAGCACGAGAATAGAATAGAATAGAATAGAATAGAATAGAATAGAATAGAATAGAATAGAATAGAACAGAATAGAATACTCGTATAATATACCTCATTCACACTGACAGGATAAGACCTTTATACTGCTGGGATGAGAACTTTTTACTGCTGTGGGTCAGAATGAGAACACCAGAAAGAGTTGATATCCAATTCTCGACGCACTCATGGACGTCGATCTTGTGTAGAAATCCTCTCACGTCCAAAACATCTCTGGACGGTGTCGACGTCGAATGATTGATCCTCTCAGCAGAGAAAATGTCCATTTATCAAAAGGCTTCCTCTCGTTCAATCCCCTTTCTTTCCTTCTTCTTTTAAATTCTCCCTCTCCTCCTGTAATTCCTCCTTCTTCCCCTTCTTTTCAAGAGACTTTCTCTCCTTTTCTCTCTCATTCTCTCCCTCCTCCTTCCTTCTGTCCCCAGTTTTCTTTTCATCTCTCCTCCTCTTTCCTTCTTCCCTCCTCCTTTCCCTTCCCCTCCTTTTCAAAAGACTTTCCTTCTTTCTTTTTCTCCTTCTCTCCTTCCTTCTCTCTCTTCTCCTTTCCCCAGCTTTCCTCCTCCTTTTCTGCGTATCTCCTTTGACTCCCTTTTTTCTTCCTCCCCCATCCTTTAATTTCTTCTTTCTCTCTCCTCCTTCTTTTCATACCCTTTTTTCTTCCTCCCCCATCCTTTAATTTCTTCTTTCTCCCTCCTCCTTCTTTCCATGCTTTCTCTCCTATCAATCCTGCATTCTCCTATCCTTTAATTCCTCCTTCTTGTCCCCCACCTCCTTCTTCCCCTCCTTTGCTTTTTCGATGTTGGACATGCTTCATTCATCATGACTGGACGTGTGAAAGGAGAGGAGAGAGAGGGGATGAGAAAGATAAAAAGAAAAGGGAGAAAGAAGAAGAAGAAGAGGAAGAAGGGAGAACGAGAGGGTGAAAAGGAGAGAGATGGGACACATTTATGGACATCAGCAGAGATGGAAGAAGAGAGGAGTGAGAAAGAGAAAAAGAATGAGGGAATGAGAGG
>NW_007390422.1:0-1394 GCF_000475195.1 Diaphorina citri | reverse complement strand
TTTTTTTTTTTTTTTGTGGAATGATAGTAAGAATCAGCTGAAAGAAGAATCATGTTGATAATTATTTCCATTATTCATCAAGATGAAAGAGTTTTTGTAAAAAATTCTCACAATAATAACTCCGTGTATTGCTAAATTTGCTAAATTTCATACAAAACACAAGCTAAGCAGGTAGGTAGGTACCTAGATACAAATTTTATAAAGGCGGCATTATTGCCTTAAACAATCTCTAATAGTTTAACGCTGTTTTCCTCAAAACTAAACTCGAATTGTATTTTTTCAAGACCCTTTTTGAACAAAACCCCTTCATTGTGAAAATCCAACATGATACTGAGATCGAGAAACAAATCAGTGGGCGGAATAATGAGCTTAACCTTGGGATAGTTCGTGGGATTCGGGATGAAGCAAATCCCAAGCAATATGTGAGCTACATGGTGGGATTGCCGTGAATTCCGAGCTGAGAGCTTTAAATAAATTGTTCAATTGTTCATTATTTGTTAGACATTTCTTGTGTGGTTGAGATAAAGGTAGGTGGATGATGACAGCAATGTTAGAAGAAAGGGAAATACAGAAGAAGGGAGAGGAGGAGAAGGAGAAGAGAGAAGTAAAGAGCGCTAGAAAATTTGAATGGTAAAAAGTGAATCGAAGAGAGTCTGAGAGCAAAAGAAGAGAGGAAAATGGAAAAGAGGTAGGGATAGAAAATTGAAATTGTACAGATGGATAACAGAGGGGAAAAGAGCGCTAGAAAATTGGAAATGCAAAAAATGATAGGAAGAGAGAAGAAAGAGGAGGAGAAGGAAGAAAAAGAAAAGGAGGAGAGCAATAGAAAAATGCAACAAATAATGGCAAACCATATGCGGGGGCGTTCAAGAAAATTGAGAGAGAAAGAATAATGATATGGCACGCAAAATGGAAAAGAGAATGTTAGCTACATGGAAAATAAAGAGTATAGGTAGAACGTAAAAAAAAGATGGATAGAAAGAGAATGGTAGACATCTACCTCCGTAATATATTTTGTAATATTTGGACAATGTCCTGTTCGTAAATTTTATACCGGATCTTTAGGTTAGACGTGAGAGAGAGAGAGAGAGAGAGAGAGAGAGAGAGAGAGAGAGAGAGAGAGAGAGAGAGAGAGAGAGAGAGATGCGGATAGAACGAGAGAGCTGCACGGAGAAAAGGACTTTCAAGGTTTATACATGGTTATGAAGCAATATTTAATAGCGAGTAAGAAAGGAAGAAAGATAGATGAGAGAAAGATATAGGGAGAAGAGAATGAGAGAGAAAGGAAGAGAGGAAGAGAGAGGGAAAAAAGGGCTGGGAATTTATTAGAAAAACATTAGAGAAAGATGGAGAGAGAGAGAGAGAGAGGGAGAGAGAGAGAGAGAGAGAGAGAG
>NW_007390421.1:0-1394 GCF_000475195.1 Diaphorina citri | reverse complement strand
AATCCGCCCCGGGCGGGAATCGAACCCGCGGCCTAGCGCTTACAAGGCAGACGCACTAGCAACTAAGCTAACTAGGCTAGCTCTCAATAAACTTTGAACCTCTAATTAGGGCTTAGGAATGTACAAATGAAAGTAAACATTATAGTCCAGTCGCTTAGGGTCAAATATTGTACACGACCTTTGCACAATCACTTTTATCAGTAACAGAATTATCATTATTATTATTTATTTCTTTATTTGGTATCACAAAAGTACCTAGGTAATAATTATGAATTGAAGTTTTCCTATGAATTAAACAAAACTAATCGTGCTATCTTATCACATTATTTTCTTATGATTTACCTACCTTCTCACACTTCGTAAAATATTAAAGTTTCGTAGGTTATGTGCTCTTTATTGTTTATCTTTGTATGTATCATTTTCCAATCAAATATCCACTGTTGAAGTTGTGTCCAAACACAGTCGACCTGCCGTCGATCGATATCGATTGACAATTTGAATCTATGTTGTCAATAAAATCCGCCCCGGGCGGGAATCGAACCCGCGGCCTAGCGCTTACAAGGCAGACGCACTACCAACCAAGCTAACTAGGCTGGCGAAAAAAAACTGTGCTTTTACAGTTAAACGACAGTCATAGGAAAAATCGGACTTCCTATGACCCTACATTGTATAAACTTACAGAAGTTACAGACCACTTTTGGCGTTTATGGCCGATCTTACCACTGAGAGTTAACACAGTGTCAAGGGTTTTCTTTGACTCACTTTGTGTACCCGGCCATAAGTAATTTGAGGTCATTATTTGATTTCCTCATATTGGTCTCGAAACTCGAAATTTCCAACCTATTTCCCTACCGGCCTCCAACACGACCTCAAATATTAGTCTCAAAATGCCCAACCTAAAAGGAAGAGACAGTAATTTATTTCTTATGGGACATGTCTTCCGTCTTCTGTCTTCAAGAGAGCAAATGAAATAGCAATGAAAAGATATGAAATAAAGAGCAACAACTACTACTACCTGGATGAGGTAACATAGGAGAAACAACAGTACACCTAACTCTAGCCAGCAACCGACCCTGAAAAAGTCTCTGAATTTTTACATAGCCTATAAGAAATTAGAGGTAAATATAGGCTTGTATACGAAATTCCAGGTTTCTAAATTCATCGGTTCAAAAATTATAAAGTCCCCCGACTTTATGAATGCACTGTACTCGTATGTACAGGATTTCCTATTTTTCTTTTTTTTTATATATAGCTAGCTAGGAAAGTTTCATTTATTTTATTTAGGTATTTTTTACCAGTTAAAATTATGTAGGCAATTAGTCCATTTCCTATTTTTCTCACACTTATACATACCTTTTTTAACCACTTAAAATAGTGCAGATGGATATAAAAAT
>NW_007390420.1:0-1394 GCF_000475195.1 Diaphorina citri | reverse complement strand
TAAAACGAAAGACACTAGTCATATTTTTTTATGCAAATAAAACCAATAAAACGAATAATTCCCATTTTTTAACTAAATTAATTTTTTTTAAAACGAAAGACACTAGTCATATTTTTTTATGCAAATAAAACCAATAAAACGAATAATTCCCATTTTTTAACTAAATATTTTTTTTATTTTCTTCAGTTTATTCGATTTATTTACAAATATTTTTTCAAATATTTCGAATAGGATTTTTTCTTATTTATTTGTCCGCCATGTTTTATTTAGTTTTTTTTTTGAGCGGCAATTTTTTGAAATTTGAAATCTTGAAACTTGAAAAGCCATTTCAACACATGTGTGAGATACAAATCAATTAATTACATTGTGACTTTCATCTAATTGTTAATCTCCTTTTATAACAAATCATTTGAAGTTTAGTTGCTTATATTTACTTGCTAGCACACTCTTGCAGACTATTTAGTCGTAAGCTCCTTTTTGCATTTTTTTACGAGACAATTAAAGTGAATAGAAAAACCAAAGACAGGAGGCCCTGGAGGTGCTCCAGGTGGCCCAGCTATCTATGTCCCACCCTCTCTCCGTGAGGGACCAGGCGGAAAGCGTGTCGAAGGCTATAATGCACGACGAAACGACGACACGACTGCAATTCGCATTTCAAACCTTTCTGTCAACACCTCTGAGAATGATCTTGAAGATCTGGTCAAACAGTTTGGACCAACAAGCAAGATGTACTTGTCCCGTGACAAGACCAATGGTCTTTGCAAAGGATTTGCATATATCCACTTCAAGAATAAAGCTGATGCAGCCAAGGCTATTCAGTATTTGAATGGCTATGGGTATGATCACTTGATTCTATCTGTGGATTGGTCAAAATCAACAAATCAATAAATAATAAACACAGTTGACACATGGGTGAGGTTGGTTTTATTTGAGTAAACTTTTTATATACATGGCTTTTTCTTACTAATAGAATGGTAAAAAAAAAAGATAATAATAATAAAATAATATGAAATCTCATTTTGAACATGGTTTTATTCACTACAGGGGTTTTGGTTGGGCTTGGAAAAAGCAAATAATAATAAATAATTTGTATTTAGATGAGAAAAGAGTATGAACAATACCACACAAATGCAAGTATAAGATAAAATCTTGTCTGGTCAGATGAAATAGAAGTGATGAGAAACAAACATTTCTGTTCTTTTCACCATTTAGAAAATATTGTGTACAAGTTACTACATATTTCAAATTGAACAGCTTGCTCATAGATTTTTAAGCTTTCATGTAACTATTTAAATTTGACTATATCACCAGTTATATAAAAAAATAAAAATTAGCCTGTTGTAAATTTTCAATAATAATAATAATTATAATAACAACAATAATAATAATAATAA
>NW_007390419.1:0-1394 GCF_000475195.1 Diaphorina citri | reverse complement strand
ATAACATGAACATGTGAGAAATCAGATAGTACAGCATATACAACAGATAGGTATAACTTGAAATTAGAATTGAAAAGGTACCTGGAACTACACACTCTACTTATCTACTAATACATATGTTTGTGTACCTGTACTCATTACTCATCATGTGATTTGCAAATCATATTTGATACAGTGTGATAAGAAGGTGAAATTAGTGGAGATGTCAAAAATCCCGCTTTCCTCTTCACTTTTCTTTGATTAGACAGTAATATTAGTGGAGATGTCAAAGGTACCACTTTCCCAATTTTATTACTGTGTTAGTATTAGTGGAGATATCAAAACTACCAATTTCTTTTTCAAAGGTAAAATAATAATTATAATTGGAGGAGATGTGTACCCATTACTCATCATGTGATTTGCAAATCATATTTGATACAGTGTGATAGGAAGGTGAAATTAGTGGAGATGTCAAAAATCCTGAGTTCCTCTTCACTTTTCTTTGATTAGACAGTAATATTTAGTGGAGATGTCAAAACTACCACTTTCCCAATTTTATTACTGTGTTAGTATTAGTGGGGATATCAAAACTACCAATTTCCTTTTCAAGGTAAAATAATAATTATAATTGGAGGAGATGCTTAAACTACTGAATTTCTTCTTACATTAATAAATTAACAATATTAGTGGAGATGTCATAACTACAAATTTTAGTGTCATGATGATAAAATTTGTGGAGATGTCAAAACTACAAGCAAAGTAATTTGAAGTTTTTACAGACACTGTAGGTCTTTTTAATGTAGGTAGGATGTAGATATTTTTAAACTTTCTTAGATGTTTCGAAACTTTTTCAAACACTGTAGGTATCACTAGCGTTGTGAAATGTAGGTAAATGTACCTACTATCTATTTTAATATGTGATTTATGACTGTCGGACTGCAAGACTATTATGAAAATAGTCATTATACATAGACTGGATAACTGGATATTATAGTATGAATGATGGGTACCCATATAGTCCCATATTAGAATTTCACTTTCACTGAACAAAATACCTACAGAGTGATTCCATGAAGCATAGTTAGCGAACCTTCTGGTTCGAGTCCAAGTAATAAAATTTAGCACAAAGTATCTCCTATTCGAAGAACGAAGTTCATGATACTTATTTCTAGCTTAATCTTTGTCCCACTTTTCTTCTCTTTCTAAGACTCTTCTCTTTCTTCCTCCTCGTCTTCCTCCCTCCTCCTTCTCCTCCCCAATATTTCTTCCTTAATACCCTCCTCCCTGGCTCCTCCAATAATCTTCGTCCTATTCCATTCCCCTTTTGTAAGCGCTAGGGGTTCAATTCCTGCCCGGGGCGGATTTTATCCTGATGGGATAATGTTCGTTCTCGGAACGGCTGGCTTTCTCCTATC
>NW_007390418.1:0-1394 GCF_000475195.1 Diaphorina citri | reverse complement strand
TTTATCTTTTGCCTGAAAGTAGGAGATAATCCGAGAACGCCCTGCGAAATTTCGGAGTTTAATTTCTTTCAACATGAATGCCGCCGTATGTAGGTATACTCGCTATAAGAGTAGGTTGGAAGAATGACCTAATAGTCAAGTTGACGATATTTGAAAACAACAAAAACATCATACGCAACGCGGTGCGCTACAGACCTGCGGCAAATAACGTCCCACGCCCCCTGACATCATTTGGGACGAATAAAAGGACAACAGTTCAAAAGCACTGAACGATATAATAATAAACAAACACAACACAGAATGGGGAAAAGAAATACGATTTTCTTTACTCTCCATTTTTTCAATTTCAATACTTTATGAGAAATTTCTTACAATATCTTATTCTTTTGGTTGTTTCCATGTTGCAATTTTTCCGACTCTTCAAAACCTGCCTTTCTCTCTATCTTGTTCTTCTTTTACTCCGTCTTTTCCCGCTCAAACGGAGTTGACGTTTTTAGTCAGTTTCTTCCAAGTGGTTTCGGTCTTGTGTCTTATCTATTCGACTCAATCCGGAATATTCCGATATATATCCTGATATCAGGGACTCCAAAGGAGAAATGTCCCATCCCTTATTAAACTAGTTAATCCTATTGGGTTAACTTGAACCTCAGAGTATAACCTCGAGCATCAACGTACTCATCGCTATAAAATCTAAAGATCATCTCCATAGAAGATCACTTCTGTAACTTCTGTTAAGAGGTCTGGTCTGTCTAACATCATCTGCAGTTCTGCACTATGATTTCTAAAGTCCAGATACAGGTTCTAATTGAAGTTATGTACCGTCTTGAGGTTCTAAAAGCTGATTGTGAATCTCATCAGAAATGTTCTACTTGACTAGAAGTCTTGATTGTTCAGGATTTCGATTAGGATCGATGTTAATTTTCAACACTTGCTCATTTTAATTTTATACTCATCAACTCATCATTTAATAGTTTCATACTCATCATTTTTGCCACGACCTCTTTCGCTATAAGTGCTATATCCTTTCTCCACCAATACGTTCACGGTTCTTGCTCTATTTAATTCCATGATATTGCCATCTTTCACGCTTTTAATAAAACCATGTTGAACTCTATCAATACTGGCATCAATCTGCTATCAAATCGATCGTGTGGTTTTGTCTTGGAGGCCATCCGATTTCTCAGATTCCTCTCACTGGATCTTTCTTTCCGATTTCGATGTACCTGTCCTCATTGAGAGTATGAAAGTCACTAGGTATATTAATAATAATAATACTGATTTTTTTCTTTTTCTATATATATTATTAGTTTTTTTAGATGTTTGATAGAGAGAACTGTAACTGCCAAGGTCTTATCGTCCTGAAAGTGAAGACATAAGGAAGACAGGATAGGAAA
>NW_007390417.1:0-1395 GCF_000475195.1 Diaphorina citri | reverse complement strand
TTCTCTCTGTTTAACGTCCCTTAGCCAAACAATCTCTCTGTTTAACATCCCCTAGCCAGACAAAGATTTTTTTTTTTTACTTACCTGTTAGCAAGATAAGTGTTGACAATGAGAAATATCAGGGATGGTACAGTGGACGCTACACTCAGATAGGACAGAAAGTCTGCTTGGAGTTTGGACCGCTTGCCATCATCATCGTTAAAGTAAGCATCATCAGGACCAGAGTTAAATAGATCGGAGTTTTGGCTGGAGTTCGATGTTGAGTTTATGTCACGCAGCTTGTACATCCAATACTGAGAGGAAAAAAACAGTGTGAGAAATTGTTATTTTGAGAGAAATATACATACCTAATGTCTTTATTTCTGAAGAGCTTTGCTAACAATAAGTGAAGAGAGAACAAAGACAGGATATTAAGAAAGCCAGCCATTCTGAGAACGAACTTTACCTTTTTAGGATAAACTCAGTCCAAGTGGTAATCACACTCACAACCTAACGCTTACAAGGCAGGCACACTTCTCTCCTTTGTTTTAATGCTTGAAAATATGAATTGGAGTTTGGACCGCTTGCCATCATCATCGTTAAAGTAAGCATCATCAGGACCGGAATTAAATAGATCGGAGTTCTGGCTGGAGTTCGATGTCGAGTTTATGTCACGCAGCTTGTACATCCAGTACTGAGGAAGAAAACAGTGTGAGAAATTATTATTTTGAGAGAATTATACATAACGTCTTTATTTCTGAAGAGCTTTGCTAACAATAAGTGAAGAGAGAACAAAGACAGGATATTAAGAAAGCCAGCCATTCTGAGAACGAACTTTACCTTTTTAGGATAAACTCAGTCCAAGTGGTAATCACACTCACAACCTAACGCTTACAAGGCAGGCACACTTCTCTCCTTTGTTTTAATGCTTGAAAATAAGAACTGCTATGAAATACCGTTTTGTTTTAATTACCTTGTTAGCATTGATGAAGAAAAACCATGGCAGGAGGACCACTGTTCCGAGCAAATAGAATATAATGTATGCCACATTGAATCTGAAAACAAACACCAATTTCAAATAGAATAGAATATACCTTGTTTATACTACAAGAATGAAACTGAAAAGTCCCTTTACCCCCCCAGTCTAAACATGGTCTTATATATTTGGTATAGAATACCAAAGAATAGGTGTAAATTTTTAAATACAGGATCCAACTTCAACTGTAGTGGAATTAGTGGATGCAGTCCATCCTGTGACTCTGTTGGATATCTGGCACTTAGAAAATCCATGAATCTATGGAATGTGGGATATGCCACATTCACTCACCTATCATCAGGTACGCTCATTTTGAACAGTGGCTTGACATCTCTGACTTCAACTGTGGAGTCGTTGGCATCATCATTGTCAAATTCACT
>NW_007390416.1:0-1395 GCF_000475195.1 Diaphorina citri | reverse complement strand
CCACGCCCTCCTGTTTACAAGGCGAGCGCCTTGACCACTACACCACCGAGGCAGGTTGAAAACTACTGGTATAGAGCCCTTTCCCACTTCTTGTTCATCGGGGGGGAAAAAAAAATCGTGTCGTGTGTAGTTGGAACACTCTCATTTAAATTGCATTGCCTACAGGATATTCGGTAAAAAATCGGGTCAAAGTGTCAAACGAATCCGCCCCGGGCGGGAATCGAACCCGCGGCCTAGCGCTTACAAGGCAGACGCACTACCAACTAAGCTAACTAGGCTGGCTTAAATTGCATTGCCTACAGGATATTCGGTAAAAAATCGGGTCAAAGTGTCAAACTCACTACAAGAGGGAACGGGCTCTTAGGGGTAAAGCCATCTTGGTCTTCAGTATTTGGTATTGGTATTGGTAAAGGTAGGGCCATCGGCTTTAATAAACGCCCTTGGTCACTGCGACCTGGTTAGATCTTTTGTGACATTCCCTTTATTTTTTCCTAGAAGAGCCCTAGACTTCTTACGAAGGCCAGGGTTCTTTTAGGACTGATTTCTTTGACTTCTTTAGGTGTTATGATCATCCTTGAGAAGTACCTATATCAGTCGTTTGTGAGAGGCAACACCACATTCACATTGGTCTTCAGTATTGTTCTTAGGATAATGCAATGGGCTCTAAGGGATTTCATATGTAGGTACATCATCATCATCATGAAAATCAATCCTAAGATTGGTAAGAAGCTCTCCACTCTTCTCTATTTGACGTCTTCCTTTTCATTTCCGTGTAAGAGTTGGATCCGGAATACTTCACAATCTGGTTGATGTAGCTCAAACGAGGTCTGCCCCTTGGTTGTGATCCTTCTCTTTTGCCCTAAAAAAAAATTTCTGAAATATGTAGGTACATATTTCCTAAAATCTGCCTGCTAAATGTCTCTAATCAGAATTATTGATAACAAATGTTATCAGAGATTCCACCGTCTACTTTCGTGTGTTATATAGACTTATAGACGGTTCCCAATTTTCACACTATGCGTAAGGCATATGCGTAATCTACGTGTGTGCGTGCGTAAATGTTAACTAGAAAATATTTGATTATATAAGATTGTAAAATACGATTAGGTGATGCCTAACAACGTATACGATTAGGTGATCAATCTATTAGGTATTTGATTAAATTTTAAGTTTTAATTGTGTAGACAATTTTGCGTTTAATTTTTTTTTTTTTTTTTTTTGAAGACCATGTCTAGAAATATGTATGATATTGTACTAGACCATTTTTTTTTTTTTTTTTTTTTTTTTTTTTTTTAAGAGGTTTGACAGAGGGAACTTTTTTTTTTTTTTTTTTTTTTTTTGAAATCGAAGAGAGAAGGAAGACAGGATAGGAGAAAGCCAGCCGTTCCGAGAACG
>NW_007390415.1:0-1395 GCF_000475195.1 Diaphorina citri | reverse complement strand
ATTGAAAACTTTAAAGTTAAATATCTCAGTTTGATGATTTTCATTTATTGCCCTTTTTGCACCCAGCTCCTCAATTTCGTCCGTAAAAGTACGAATGACCCTGCTCGTTTAATAATTAGGTAATTTAATTAATTGGTCATCTTGTGCTCCTGTTTCCATTTCACATGGCAATTAAAAAATTATAATATTAAAGAGTAGATAGGTGGTGTAGGTACCTACATACATTGAATAATTACCAGCTCCCTAAGTAGGGTACATATACTTTGTAATAAAGTCATTATACCTACCATTATGTTTTAGTACCTACGAGTATCTACTTCCAGTCTACAGTATAGGTAACGAGGTATCTATACGTAATTACGCATAGGTAATTAAGTATCTATGAATTAATTAGGCTCAGAAACTGCTGAACCATTAAAGGTGGACAAAAAGCTTAACTCGCCTGTAACCTGTAATTATTACGGAAGTCAGCGCCCTAAGATGGAAAACAGTATAGCAACCTCCGTGACCGAGTGGTATAATAATAATAGACTCTTGAGTGGAAGGCAACCACTAGGCGAGGTTAACGCCTTAGGCGTTCTCTACCACCTAACCCTTAGACCTCCATTATTACGTGGTCAAATTCTCAAACAAATGAGGATAAAATTCCATACCTCGGCTGGGATCGAACCACGCCCTCCTGATTACCAGGCGAGCGTCTTGACCACTACGCCACCGAGGCAGGTTATCATACTATGATTAGACGCAAGAGGTCCCGATTTCGATTTTTGACGAGGTCGAAATTTTTTCGGCACTGTGCTTGGAGCTCGGGACTTTCGGGACGACAATTGAGTAGGTATTACCTACCTACTATTGAGTAGTGACCAATGGCGGCATTAAAAGTGTAAAAGTCAAAAGATTATTGAAATGTGGAAATTGACTGCAAAAAGGACAAAGAATTAATGATTTAATGGATTTTGATAAATGAGTAACGTTCCGTCTTATTGAATAAATCGTATGGTCCCATCGATCAAACAATAAAATAGGTACACACAGAACAGAATTTCACAGTAGTTACAGATTTGCCCCGTACGGTCCGATTAACGATAAAATAGTTCAATTTCGCCCTTAACACAGTATACCTACACACAGTACATATGTAAAGGACAAAGAATTAATGATTTAATGGATTTTGATAAATGAGTAACGTTCCGTCTTATTGAATAAATCGTATGGTCCCATCGATCAAGCAATAATAAAATAGGTAGCCCAATTTCGCTCGGTACACAGAACACAGATTTGCCCCGTACGGTCCGATTAACGATAAAATAGTTCAATTACCTTCCAAGCTAACTATAGGCTGGCTGTGTTAAAAGGTGTGTCCACACATAGTCGACCGTCTGTCGCGTCGATCGA
>NW_007390414.1:0-1395 GCF_000475195.1 Diaphorina citri | reverse complement strand
ATAAATAAATAAAAAGTCCCGAGCCTGAGCCGCCTACGGCAGCCAATTTTTGGTCGAAAATTTTCTATCTTAAAATAGGTGCTCCCCATGTAATGAGGGATCATCAAAAAGTGTCCAAAAATAAAAATCGCAGAATATAGGTAGGTTAGGTAGTACCTAAAATATCCGCGAACATGACACTTGTAAGCCAAAGAGAATCAAGAGTCTAGACGAGTATAGAGTCCAAGAGTCTCCACATAAATTGAGACACCAATTTGTTTCGCCCATCAAATAGACCTGTTAACTTAGGATGTCATTAAGTTGTGTTAGTTTTGTGTTTCACGCTTGAAAATAGAACTGTTAAGTTAGGATGTCATTAAGTTGTGTTAGTTTTGTGTTTCACGCTTGATTTTAAAACTAAGTAGGTATTCTACCTATCATCTTGACGATTACATTTCTTGTCTTGTAGGTACAGGTAGGTTTATAAGTAGGTATTCTTACTTGTACGTACGCACTACGCACTAACCTAGGTGCATCATACAGGTTAAAGATTGTACCTATGTATTTTACGGGGAATGTGGAAAAATGCACTCACCTATCAATCAACTATTCCAATTTCTCCGTCATTAAGATTGGGGCGGGGGCAAATAACAAATGTCTCGTACTTAGAATAATAAATTAATAATAATTAATTATGATTCAGGTCCATAGATAAATAGATATGTAGGTTCTTTATGATCCCCATCAAAATAAAACATGATCCAATTAAACTGAAAAATCTAAATCATACGCTCGCCTTAAGCTATCATACTACGGTCATAATAATTTTCAGAGTTCCAAGACAGGTCTGAGCTTCTACCCCTCAAGACGCAGACAAAGTTATTTGCTAAAATAACCGGTGAATGGAAGATTGGATAAAAAGAAAGACAGAATTACGAGTATTTGCTTAAGTCTGCCAATGGAAGATTATAGAAAAAATAATGAAATAGAAAAGATATAGGCGAGTTTAACGCCGGAAGTGTTCTCTACCACCCAACCCTAGACTTCCCAATGGAGGAAGATCATGGAGAGGAGTCCTGATTCCGTTCCAAGACAGGTCTGAGCTTCTACCCCTCAAGACGCAGACAAAGTTATTTGCTAAAATAACCGGTGAATGGAAGATTGGATAAAAATAAAGACAGAATTACGAGTATTTGCTTAAGTCTGCCAGTGGAAGATTATAGAAAAAAATAATGAAATAGAAAAGATAGGCGAGTTTAACGCCGGAAGTGTTCTCTACCACCCAACCCTGGACTTCCCAATGGAGGAAGAACATGGAGAGGAGTCCTGATTCGTTTTACTGCTACAACAACAACAACAACAACAACAACAACAACAACAACAACAACAACAACAACAACAACAACAACAACAACA
>NW_007390413.1:0-1395 GCF_000475195.1 Diaphorina citri | reverse complement strand
ACCGATGTCCCACAGTTCACAAAATTGGAAAGCAGAACGAAGGGAATCGGGGGCACTGTGAACCATGGGGTAATATGGACTTATTCCCTCAACTTCAACACTCTTTTTCCAGCATGAGCAAACATTACCTGGCGACCCCACCTTACCCTATTAGCAGAAGCTCTGTATTATCAAAGTAGTTAGCTCAGGGTAATTGAAAAGTTTGTTCTGCCACTTCCTATACATATACATAGGTATAGGTAATATAAGTATCTACTTGTATGTAGGTATACGGGTAAGGGTATGTGTACGTACAACCACTTTATATTGCTTCTATGAGCAACCGAAGTAATTACAAATGCTGTGTTAGTTGTGGGAGTACTTTTTAAACTCTCTCTCCCCACGTTTCAATAACCCATCTCTAACCTTTTTTTTTTATCCCCCCCCCCTTGCTTTTCGCTTCTCCCCCCGTTTCAATAACCCATCTCTAACCTTTTTTTTTTATCCCCCCCCCCTTGCTTTTCGCTTTCTAGATCGTTTAAATTTCTGCCTTCTGTTATACTATCGAAAGTCTTCTTCTTAATCAAGCATTTATAGTCAGTCATATGCATTGGTTAAAAGTAGCTACTCAATTGTCCTCACGAGGCTGAGTGCACCCCAAACTCCAAGCACAGATCTGAAAAAAACTTCAACCCCCCGGGAATCGAACCTGGGACTTCCGGAGTGTAAGCCTAGTGTGATACCCACCCGGCCACAGAGGCTACTGGTGGGTATACGTATTCATAAATTAGCTAACTGTATACCTAATACATGTACATTAGGTGCATGCAGCGAACGTTTAGATTAACATATCAGATATAGCGTGACATTGTTATTAATTTCATAAAACATGCTTTTCCTCTTAGAACTTTTCTTCCTCCTCCTCCTCCTTCTCCTCCTCTATTTCTTTTCCAACTCTTCTTTGTCCTTCATCTCCTCTTCTCTTCCTCCTTCTCCTCTCTTTCTCTTCCACTTCTCCTTTGTCCTTCATCTCCTCCTCCCTCTCTTTCTCCTGATCTCTCTCCTTCCCCTCATTCTTTTAATTTTCCTTCTCCTTCTTCTTCTTCCCCTCCTCCTCGTCCTCCTTTATCGTCTATTCCTCAATCCACAAACTTCAAGATAATATAAATTTCTTTTCTTCTAATGTCGTGTGAACTAAGCGCAGGAATTTCTTTTATTTTTTAATTATTTCCACGAATCCTTTTGCAGCCTTTTCTTTTCCGTTTTTATTATCACATGATTTCAATGGCGTAATCTCGGAGATTTTTATCGTCCCTCCCTCCCTCTTTCTCCCTCTCTCTTTCTCTCTCTCCCCCTCTCTCTTTCTCCTTCCGTTCTCCCTCATTTCCATTTATTTCAGTTTTATCTTGCCCCCCC
>NW_007390412.1:0-1395 GCF_000475195.1 Diaphorina citri | reverse complement strand
GGCACTAAAAACTGACCATCGAAAATTTGACCCGATTACATTACTTTCCTTCCTATAGGATAAGGAAAGTAAAAAGACGATGAAATACCCAGTGCTAGAAAAATAAGGAAAGTAAAAACTGATGTTATAATCTTGGATACCTTTCCGTTGTGCAGTATAAGGATCTCCTGAGCCGGAAAACCGGATTCAAGCTGACAGAATATCTTGAAGTTCTCCAATTCTAAATCCGGACTCACATCCAGCGTGAAAATGTTGTCGTTCAACGTTGTGACAGTCACGCGCATAGCGGCAGACTTTGGAAGTTGAAACACTGAGAATTTTCGGATTCTAGCTTCCAGAGACAAGAATTTTCTGACTTTTGGCTTTCAAACACTGGGAATTTCGGATTTATGGCTTCAAAAGAGATGGATTTTCTGAACTTTTGGTGTCAAAACACAAAGATTTTTTCTGAATTTTACCTTCAAAATACGAAGATTTTCTGAACTGTAGCTTCAAAACAGAGAGGTTTTGTGAATTTTGGCGCCAAACCGCAAGAAGTCTGGAATGTGGCGTCTTCTGTCTCATTAATTCCAAATCCAAGCTTGGGCCTTGGATGTAACAGCCCTTTTTGACCACCAAATTTTTAGTAGGGTTTGATGATTTGGCTGTCGCTGATAAATTTATCGATTATCAACATCTAAAGCTCCACCTTAAGTCCTGACTTACAGTACGTACAACGTACAGATACAGAGGTGGTATACTTTCAATTTATTACTACTTATTTTTATTCCTATTTTTATGCCGATCAAACCGGTGTCGCATAAGGCAGAACTTTTTTTCCAAGAAACTTAACTGCCAGTTTTTCATTTTCTCCTTTTCAATTTCCCTTGTTTCACGTCATGAAGAGAACCATCTTTTTCTTTCTTTACCTTCGTCTTCTTCTTCTTCCTCTTTCTTCTTCAACTCTTCCTCTTTCTTCTTTTCTTCTTCTTCTTCTTCTTCTTCTTCCATTTTCTTTCCATTCTCTTCTTTATACTCCTTGTTACTCTTTTCTATTCCTATTCTACTACCTTATCAATTTTTCTTCTCTTCTGGTTTAATTTCCTTTCAATTCCCTTCTAATGTACTCGTACCTACCTTAATATTATTTTGTTTCCCTTCTCCTTCTTCGCCTTCCTTTCCTTCTTCTTTTCCTTTTTCTCCTTCTCTTTCTCCTCCTCCTCCTCCCATTTCTTCTTCTTCGCCTTTTCCTTCTTCTTCTCCTCCTCCTTCTCTTTCGCTTCTATGAATAGTTAATATCGCGCTTTCTGGTTTTAAAAGGGTTCGGCGGAGGTTGCTTTGGTCTGTCTGTTTTGTGCATTAGAGGGTTACTCGGATAATGGCTGTTTGTGGCATACCTCCTCAAAGGTAACATTT
>NW_007390411.1:0-1395 GCF_000475195.1 Diaphorina citri | reverse complement strand
CTAACATCATTCTGATTTCTCTGGAAAGTAATGTGGGTTTTCATCTTACCTGAAGAATGAGGATTTTCTTGTAATAGCCCTTGAGTTACCGAAATGGAAAAAATTTGAAGTAAATGGACCGCATACCTGCAACAAAAGACAGAAATGAAACAATCATTTAGATGTCACAACTTTGTGAACTGAAAAGCTC
Source organism: Diaphorina citri (assembly GCF_000475195.1). Lineage (NCBI taxonomy): Eukaryota > Metazoa > Arthropoda > Insecta > Hemiptera > Psyllidae > Diaphorina > Diaphorina citri. The sequence goes on along the minus strand of NW_007390411.1, from coordinate 1,205 downwards.
ATTCTTAAAGGAAATTTACCTAAAAATCGTCATAGACAATGGAAGCATCTTCTTAGTCACATAGGTACTGTTATTTTAAAAGTTGAAATTTCGCCTACATTCAAATATGTACAGTATATTAGACATTCTTTTCATCTTCTTTAATATTTGGAATGTGGAATTCACTGTTTTTAAACATTTGGATGTGTCTCTTAATGACCTGCCCTTTTTCGTTGGAATTTCATCTCGTCAGTCACTTGAGTTAAGCAACGAGGTGCGTGGTTGTCAAGTGGTTACCTATTGTTATTTTGTCAAATTATATAGAACAACGCCCCTTTCAACAATTTGTCTTTGTCAAGAGGGCAAAGAAGTAGGATTTCACCTCAAGTATGTTTTGGCACACGCCAAATATTTGCTTAATTGTTAAGGTGCGTTCACACTAACAGTCGAATTTGCAGTGCAATAGTCCTAAACTAAAATGGACGCGGCACACAAGGGATCAAGAAGAGACCGCCTTAACATAATAATAACAGTCGAATTCGATCGACATCAACTTGTGACTGCTTTACTTCTCAAGGATGATCATAACACCTAAAGAAGTCAAAGAAATCAGTCCTAAAAGAACCTTAGCTTTCGTAAGAAGTCTAGAAGCCTAACCAAGTCGTAGTGACATGGGGCGTTTATTATACTCGTAGCCGATGGCCCTAACTTATACCATCAGTAAAATCTCCGGTTTAGTTATTGAAGCAAAGCGCCATATTATAGCTGATGGCCCTAACTTATACCATCAGTAAAATCTCCGATTTAGTTATTGAAGCAAAGCGCCATGATAATGATGGTGGAACTGATTGAATAAACCATAAATCGAGTCCAAATTAGGACTCAATTTTCACTGTCACACCAAACGCTATTTTGTCACACACGATCCACTTTCTTGGTTTCGTCACTCAATTATCCACTTCATGCATAACTTCTCGTTTTTTTTATGTCCGTGTGTGATTTACGAGTATGCAAATAAATGAGGATTGAGACCCGGTCGACACTCGACAACAGGACTCCAAACTTCGGAACTCGGTTCTTCGACGGATTGTTGCGTGTGGCTTGACTTCTTTAAATCCAAAATTTGGCCTACAATCCGCTAAAGCAAAGGAAATTTGGGCTAAAATCAGCTAAAACACAGGTAATTTGGGCCAAAATCTGCTAAAAACTCACGCAATTTGGGTCAA
>NW_007390410.1:0-1395 GCF_000475195.1 Diaphorina citri | reverse complement strand
TTCTCTCCTAAAGTGATCTTTTCTGCTGGTGTAGTGCTGTGGGATAGAGTAAACCTTATTTGTCCAGGACTAGGCACAGATCTAATTTTCCTTTGGCTATCCCAGAACGGATTTCCAGATTTCCACTTTCCAAAGTTTTCCACTTGTTTGGAGTTTGAAAAAAAAAAAACATGTGCATTTTTGAGGTTATTTCTTGGACAGTGTTGCCAGACTTCCCAGACTTATTAAACAGGGGATTTTTCCACTTAACGTGGGTTTATGGGATTTTTTCTTTGGGGGTTTACCACTTGTTACAAGCGATTGTTACATCTCATACTTGGAGACTGTCACGGCATAGTCTCTGATGATGATAAGAGGTGCAAAAAAAAATATAAAACGTGTCTTTAATTTTTTAACCAAAACGGTAGCATTTTAAGAGTGGACCTAAAAAATGACCTTGAACTGTAAAGGGAATTTTTAAGGTAAGAATTTTTCCCCGGGGGGAAAACGTATCGGTGAGTTTGGCAACATTGTACTGTTATCAAATCAAAACTTGAAAGTTTTTGAAAACGGAAAAATCAGGGATCTAGCACAGGGGAGCGTGTTGAGGACGAGATTTTTCGAGAAAAATCCCATGAAAACAGTAGGGGGATGGGATTTTACTTTTCATAAAACGTCCCTTTCCCACCATAAATTCTTTGTTTATTTTTGACTTGTAATTTTTGCATTTCAGGTAGGTTGGTCAGTATAGTGTAGATTACATTTATCTGTTTGCTTTTCATGAAAATGAATTTTCCACACACTTGTACATAAGTATTTGTTGCATTAAAAGAATGTCTTATCAAAATTCCTTCTTCTCTCAGGTGTCAGCAAGCATTTCAGGTAGGTTGGTCAGTATAGTGTAGATTACATTTATCTGTTTGCTTTTCATGAAAATGAATTTTCCACACACTTGTACATAGGTATTTGTTGCATTAAAAGAATGTCTTATCAAAATTCCTTCTTCTCTCAGGTGTCAGCAGTTTCAAGTCAGTGAATCAACAGAACAATGTCAAGTTGTTTCCAATGTTCATGAAAGAAGTGTTCAAGACTGTACTCAGATACCTGCATATCCCATGTGTGCAAAGTGATTTGGAAGCTGATTTTGATCTGGTCTATCTGAGTCGGAAATTTCAATGCCCCGTTCTGAGTTATGACTCTGACTTCTACCTCAATGACATAGAGTACATCCCGTTCTTCAATATTCAGCTCAAAGGACAGAGGGATTGTCAAGAGAGCTCCACTGGGAAGGCTGTGTTCTGCCAAATCTACCGAGTTGAAAATCTGTTCAGACATTTTGGAGGTAAGTCATTCAAAAACTGCTTCTCAAAAAAAAAAAAAAAAAAAAAAAAAAAAAAAAAAAAAAAAAAAAGTTTT
>NW_007390409.1:0-1395 GCF_000475195.1 Diaphorina citri | reverse complement strand
TACTCGTGTTATTTATCTCCTCTGGTGCTTACATACACCTATTGCCTACCCACCTATACCTGTATTAAATACCTACCTTTGGTAAATATCTACATCTAAATACATACCTACTTGAGTCCTCGTGCCTAACTACTACGTCTATACATTGGTATTGCTATGAACAGGGCTCAGTTATTCATTTATTATCTAAATCCCCTTTAGGGGTGAGCTATTCATTTCTAACGAAAGTCACAACTTTGGGTCGGGGTTGTGTTTTTTGGGTCTTATGGGTCACTAGGAAGCTATTCGCTATGAAAACTCTCACAGTAGGAATAAGTATGAGTTCCTGGAGCTCCCAATGCTGCTACTGCTGCAAATGCTAATACTATTATTTATGCTTATTTTCTGCTCGGGGGAAAACAAGTGCAGGGATTACTCGTGTTATTTATCTCCTCTGGTGCTTACATACACCTATTACCTACCCACCTATACCTGTATTAAATACCTACCTAGGTATACTTACATTACCTACCTTTGGTGAATATCTAGATCTAAATACATACCTACTTGAGTCCTCGTGCCTAACTACTACGTCTATACATTGGTATTGCTATAAACAGGGCTCAATTATTAATTTATTAGCTAAATCCCCTTTAAGGGTGAGCTATTAATTTCTAACGAAAGTCACAACTTTGGGTCGGGGTTGTGTTTTTGTGTCTTTTGGGTCACTAGGAAGTTATTCGCCATGAAAACTCTCACAGTAGGAATAAGTATGACTAGTATGAGTTCCTGGAGCTCCCAATTTCGGAAGATGATAACATTGTGCTGTTTGGTGAACCTGTTGTTTCTGCTGATACTACTGCTGCAAATGCTAATACTACTGCTACTGTTGCAAATGCTAATACTACTGCTACTGTTGCAAATGCTAATACTACTGCTACTGCTACTGTTGCAAATGATAATACTACTACTACTGCTACTGTTGCAAATGCTAATACTACTGCTACTGTTGCAAATGATAATACTACTACTACTGCTACTGTTGCAAATGCTAATACTACTGCTACTGTTGCAAATGCTAATACTACTGCTACTGCTAATACTACTGCTGCTGCTACTGCTGCAAATGTTAATACTACTGCTACTGTTGCAAATGCTAATACTACTGCTACTGTTGCAAATGCTAATACTACTGCTGCTACTGCTGCAAATGTTAATACTACTGCTGCAAATGTTAATACTACTGCTACTGTTGCAAATGCTAATACTACTGCTACTGTTGCAAATGCTAATACTACTGCTGCTGCTACTGCTGCAAATGTTAATACTACTGCTGCAAATGTTAATACTACTGCTACTGTTGCAAATGCTAATACTACTGCTACTGTTGCAAATGCTAATACTACTGCTGCTGCT
>NW_007390408.1:0-1396 GCF_000475195.1 Diaphorina citri | reverse complement strand
CCGCGTCGATGGTCCATTGTCCTATTTGTCCTCTATTTGGAGATCACTATTCTAGTCATCTAGTGGTTTGCAAGTCAGCAATATCTTCAGAGTTCTCAATATATTGAATGGTATCAATGATGTTGATAGTGTTACCTTTCCATCTGATCTATTAAATGTAATTCTGTGTGATTGAATTTCATCTCGCCATGTTTGATGAATTCGTTTTCAAGGCCTGTGACATTGTTTTGATTTGGAATGCAGGTACGCTCAAAGCTAGGGGCATTTTCTCATCAATGAAAGCAGATATGAATGAATAGAAAGAGGCCACCCAGATTGGTATCATGTGTGCTCACAAACCTTGTGTTACTTCTGGCCATTGTTGCTGAGGAAGTTGTTAAGAAAGCTTTTGAATGACGTTGAATGGATGTGTGGTTGGGGTTGTGTACTGTTGTCAGGTGACAATGATGTTGAAATTGGAAATATCTTTTTCTGTTTTGAATATCCATGATACTCGTTAGGTAAGGAAAATAAATCGCGAGACTAAAATAACTGATGATTAATTTCTGGGAGTTGCTGAGGAAGTTGTTAAGAAAGCTTTTGAATGACGTTGAATGGATGTGTGGTTGGGGTTGTGTACTGTTGTCAGGTGACAATGATGATGTCTTGAAATTGGAAATATCTTTTTCTGTTTTGAATATTCATGATACTCGTTAGGTAAGGAAAATAAATCGCGAGACTAAAATAACTGATGATTAATTTCTGGGAGTGTACACAAATGCATTGGTGGTTATTTCTTCTCCAAAGAAAAGTTGGAGATAAATCTTGAGAAACAGAATTTTTAGTTATTCCTTTTAATACTGCTGAGGAAGTTGTTAAGAAAGCTTTTGAATGACGTTGAATGGATGTGTGGTTGGGGTTGTGTACTGTTGTCAGGTGAAAATGATGATGTCTTGAAATTGGAAATATATTTTTTCTGTTTTGAATATTCATGATACTCGTTAGGTAAGGAAAATAAATCGCGAGACTAAAATAACTGATGATTAATTTCTGGGAGTGTACACAAATGCATTGGTGGTTATATCTTCACCAAAGAAAAGTTGGAGATAAATCTTGAGAAACAGAATTTTTAGTTATTCTTTTTAATAAAGAACACAAATGCATTGGTGGTTATATCTTCACCAAAGAAAAGTTGGAGATAAATCTTGAGAAACAGAATTTTTAGTTATTCTTTTTAATACTCTTTTGTCCATTTTAACGTAGGAGATTCTGTACGGAGAGACAATGGAATCTTGAGAATAGGTGTAATTAAAATGTTACACCTTACAATGCAGCCAGTGTAAGGTGTATGTAGATTTCTTTGATAATCACGTAAAGTCCACACATAAACCATAAAGCCTATAATTACTCGGAGAAT
>NW_007390407.1:0-1396 GCF_000475195.1 Diaphorina citri | reverse complement strand
CCAAACACATTCATCATTCTGGCGGAAAGCACCATGAGGTCTCTTCTAACGCCTCTTTGAGTCGTCATGGTAACCAGTGACGGCATGTGGCGTAGCTATTGTTTATCATCTTATATGGTGGACTCTAGTGACAAGTATAGTTGCTAAACAACTACACTCGGGTACAGAAAAAAAATGAGGCAAATTGATTTTCCAACAATTTTACCATTAATGGAGCCAATCAGATAACCAAAGACAGTACAAAGACAACAACAATACAACTCTAATTTGGTACCACAAAATTTTGTATGTACCTACCTCAAAATTTTGAAAATATTTTCAAGATATTCAGAAAAGGCTGTCAGAGTAGCAGGGCCAGTTTCATAAATTTCTTATGATTTTTCCATGTCATTCTCTCCCTCCCTCCTTCTCTCTCTCTCTCCCTCCCTCTCTCTCTCATTTAACGCAAGACAAGGTAATATTTGGGAGTTTTGACATCTCCACCAATATGTCGAAATTTTCCCTCACTTCCCACAGACCATAAAATCGGGCTTAGTATTGAGAAACAATGAACTAATATACATTATCACTATTGCACGGATTATGTCATCAGTCACTACAATGTTGCTAAGAACGTCAGGTGGGTGTCCGTCACATATTTGGCATACCTCTCCCATCTCTGGATTCTCGGGGTATACCAAACACATTCATCATTCTGGCGGAAAGCACCATGAGGTCTCTTCTAACGCCTCTTTGAGTCGTCATGGTAACCAGTAACCAGTGACGGCATGTGGCGTAGCTATTGTTTATCATCTTATATGGTGGACTCTAGTGACAAGTATAGGTGCTACACAACTACACTCGTGTACAGAAAAAAAAATGAGACAAATTGATTTTCCAACATCGACAATTTTACCATTAATGGAGCCAATCAGATAACCAAAGACAGTACAAAGACAACAACAATACAACTCTAATTTGGTACCACAAAATTTTGTATGTACCTACCTCAAAATTTTGAAAATATTTTCAAGATATTCAGAAAAGGCTGTCAGAGTAGCAGGGCTCAAATTACAAAAGTCTATGGTACTGAAAATTTGTAAACGGGAGTTTTGACATCACCAGTTTCATAAATTTCTTATGATTTTTCCCTGCCATTCTCTCCCTCCCTCCTTTTCTCTCTCTCTCCCTCCCTCATTTAACGTAAGACAAGGTAACATTTGGGAGTTTTGACATCTCCACCAATTTTGGGAGTTTTGACATCTCCACCAATTTGTCGAAATTTTCCCTCACTTCCCACAGACCATAAAATCGGGCTTAGTATTGAGAAACAATGAACTTTTTTACAAAGCAAGGTTATCAGATTGCACTCGCAGGATATGCTGTCATCTTCCGAACACAACTTTCTTTCATTTGT
>NW_007390406.1:0-1396 GCF_000475195.1 Diaphorina citri | reverse complement strand
TCTTGATGCAAAATTATACTCACTTCTTTTTCTTCTTTCTCAGCAATTTTTCCTACAAGTTTGTTTTTTGGTTTTTTAGGTGCTGCCTTGGCGGGTTCTGGTTTTTTCTCTTCTTCTTCGTTCTTCCCGCTCTAATCTCTGCAATGGATGAATTTTTCATTTAATACCTTAATGCACATATACTTGTAAGTCAAAGTTATTTTTGCCAGCTTATTGGCCCATCTTCAAATCCCAGCAAACTCTCTCTATTCTTCCACCCCCTTCTTCTACCCCTAATGCACATGCTTGCTGGTCTATTTATGGCAACTGATAATTTTGCTCTCAGCCAAGCCATTACCATTTTTGCTCATTTTAACAAATGAAAATTTCTTTTTTTCGTAATCGGGTTCTCATGGAGTCTCCTCTGAAGTTCTTCCCGCTCTAATCTCTGCAATGGATGAATTTTTCATTTAATACCTTAATACACATATACTTGTAAGTCAAAGTAGTTTTTGCCAACTTATTGGCCCATCTTCAAATCCCAGCAAACTCTCCCAATTCTTCCACCTCCTTCTTCTACCCCTAATGCACATGCTTGCTGGTCTATTTATGGCAACTGATAATTTTGCTCTCAGCCAAGCCAAGCATTTTTGCTCATTTTAACAAATGAAAATTTCTTTATCTTGATGCAAAATTATACTCACTTCTTTTTCTTCTTTCTCAGCAATTTTTCCTACAAGTTTGTTTTTTGGTTTTTTAGGTGCTGCCTTGGCAGGTTCTGGTTTTTTCTCTTCTTCTTCAGCATCATCTGCATCCCAACTGTCTTTGACATCGTCATCTTCGTCTTCACCCTCCCATTTGTTCACAGCAGGCACAAGATTTGATCCTGAAAGGAATTAAAAATTTTACTTGTGTCTCTTATTGTCCATCTGTTGAGGGACATACAGATGAGTGTGCTATGACAGACCACACAAGTCTAATGAAGCTGATGTTGCATTGCTACAAAATAAATGAAACACTTTTTTTTTTGTACTTGTGCAGAAGTCACATCCATGGAATATTGCTACAAGATTTGATCCTGAAAGGAATTAAAAATTTTACTTGTGTCTCTTATTGTCCATCTGATGAGGGACATACAGATGAGTGTGCTATGACAGACCACACAAGTCTAATGAAGCTGTTGTTGCATTGCTACAAAATAAAAATGGCAATGAAACACTTTTTTTTAGTACTTGTGCAGAAGTCATGTCCGTGGAATATTGCTACAAAGGAACTGGCACAAACAAGCAGTGACCAGTGTTATTATAGGGTTAGGTTAAATGCAAGAAGTAGTTTTCATAATTAGAGCAGTGATTAGTGTTATTATAGGGTTAGGTTAAATACAAAAAGGAGCTTTTCTTTTCCACAGACATGACTT
>NW_007390405.1:0-1397 GCF_000475195.1 Diaphorina citri | reverse complement strand
AACCATCAAAATAGGATGGACGAGCTGCAGGATCAAGGAGAAAGTTACCATCATGCGGTGTTCTAACTGCTTAAAGATGGGGCATTCGGCTAAATTCTGCAAAGCCAAGAAAACAGAAGGGGTCAAGTGTATGAAGTGCACTCAAGAAGGCCATGCGGCCAGAGATTGCCAGAACGAGAGCTACTGCACAACCTGCTCAACAGAGGGACATAGGTCAGATTCAATGAGCTGCCCAAAATACAGAAAACTTGTCTATCAAAAAGAGATATCCAATAGAACATGATAGTACTACAAGCCAACCTACAAAGATCAAGACCTGGCCTTGACCTGATCATTGAATCAGCAAGGAAACAGAAGGCCTCAATAGTACTAACTTCAGAGCCAAATATTGCAAAAGCAAGAAACAGTAACTGGTACACTAATGACCAATGTAACTCAGCCGTCAAAATCATCAGGACAAACGAGATAAAAGTTACTGAATCAACCAAAGGAAGTTGTTTTGTTCGAGTCAGCGATGAGAAAACTAGTTTCTATAGTGTATACCTGTCTCCAAATGATAATCTGGAAGTGTTCATACAAAAACTACAAGAAATACAAGAAGACATAGAAACAACAGTACACAAACAGATAGTGATAGGCGGAGATTTCAATGCGAAGTCATTTGCCTGGGGGTCCCCCTTTGAAGACAGAAGAGGAGCTGTTCTGGGTGAATGGTTTGCATCACGAGACCTGGTCATTCTGAATCGAGGTGCTACACCAACTTTTGTCAGAAACAGCATAATATCGCATCTGGACATCACGGCCTGTTCCCAAGCTCTAGCTAATCAAATAGAAAGCTGGGAAGTGCTGATGGAAGAAAATCTTTCCGACCATAACACGATTAGATTTGTGATCGCTGAACCGAATCGTAGGCAATCAAATCCGAGAAACCATTCAGCTCTCGTGTGGAAATATGATGAAGCCAAAGAGAATATACTCCAAGAAAAGATCACTGCTGCTGTAGGAAGTGCAAACACCAACCCTCGAGCAAGCATCCAATTCCTACAAGAAATATGTAGAGAAATTTTTGAAAAAAGGAGACCCCGATCAGATAAACAACAGGCTTACTGGTGGAATTCAGACATATCAAACCTGAGGAAAGTTTGCTTAAAACTAAGAAGGAAACTTGTCAGAGAAAATGGAAAAAGAACAAGAAGTGAAACCCAAGCAGCAAGAAACAGAGAAATGTATTACGACAAGAAGAAAGAGTTAAAGAAAGCAATACGAAATGCGCAGCAAGAATCTTGGAAAAAACTCTGCAACGACCTCAACCACAACATCTGGGGAAACGGCTACAAGATTGTTTGTAAAAAGTTTAAAATAAATACAACCAATAACTTAAATACCGATGAAAAACT
>NW_007390404.1:0-1397 GCF_000475195.1 Diaphorina citri | reverse complement strand
TACTGCTTCCTCTCTTGTAGCATAAAGGAGCACGACACGGGACTCTGAGTGTACCAGGTCCTCTAGGTCTGACGCCTTTGTAAATAGGACTGCGTTGATAAGGGTGAACCTGAAATAGAAAGCGATGTGATGTTATGATTCGGTATGGATAGAGTTCTTACTGCTTCCTCTCTTGTAAAATAAAGTAGCACGACCCAGGCAACACAAAAACCACTTGCAGTAGTAAACATGTTGGAATACTGAGAAAAAGAAATAAATAAATATTCTACCTATGTACTCGTATGTAGTATTCTAAGATTTCTAAGACATTCTTTTCTGAGAAAGCAGGCACTTAGATACAAAGAAAGATGCACTCTTGGTAATGATGTGAATGTTGTGATACTTTTTGTGATAATCAAATTTATTGTGAAGAAGTTCCTAGCTTTACCTCAAATCTACGTACTTCTTTTTATCTCCAATTCCATCTGTCTTCTCCTTCTCCTCCCTCTCTCTTTCTTTCCCTCTCTTTCTCTTTCCTTCCCTCTCTCTCTCGTGATTCCATCAGTGGCGTAGTAATCCATGGAAGTTAGGGAAGCACCGCATTTTTTACGTTTTTTTTGTCACCCCTCAATCAGACACGCCAGCCTAGGAGGAGGAGGAGGAGGAGGAGGAGAATACAAAGACGAATAAGTAGAAGGAGGAAGCGGAGAAGAAGAAAGAAGGAGAAGAAGAAGGAAGAAGAAAGAAGAGGAGGAGGAGGGGAAGAAGAAGAAGGAGGAGGAAGCGGAGAAGAAAAATAATAATTAAGAAGAAAAAGTACATAAGGAATGAATAGCAGTGATTTCGCCAATAACAGAAAAGAATTTGAGAGTAAAGGAGTACATACTAAACACAGGAAACAAGACCACCGAAGAAAGAACATTTTAGGCGAAGTGTGGATACAAAAATGCTAGAAGAAGGGTTCGAGAATGCTAAAAGAAGGGTAAAGGATGCTTGTAAAGGAATAAATTTCAAGGGGTTTTCACAGAACAGTGCTTCTATTTCGAGAACTTTCAGGAAATAGTTTTTCAATTCGACTGGATATTGTAAACAAGCTCTATCCCAATCTTGTTTTTCCCAATAAAACCTTGGTTTTCCCAATATAGACTTCAATAATGTCATTTTATTCACCCGAAAGTCTTATTTACTTATTGTGTTTCGGAATACAGAATCTCAAAGAGACAATTTATTGTCGTTTTATGTAACCCAAATACTTAGGTAGTACCTATGTACTTATGTAACACAAATATTTATTGATATAAGGAGAAGAGGAGGGTATGTTTCAAGTAGATGGTCAAATAGACAAAAAGACGGACAGAGGACAGTTCCTGTAAGTTTTGAAGAGCGATAGGTCCAGGAACAAGCTCTTTTCAAAGTAG
>NW_007390403.1:0-1397 GCF_000475195.1 Diaphorina citri | reverse complement strand
TGCCCAACTCACCCAGTTTGACTTGGCCCAATGGGGTGTCAGCTGAAGAGAGAAATGTGAGGAATTGTTTACTCTGATATTCAAGTTGTTGCCTAAACCTACTTTGAAATTTAAGCTAACCTTTGCTGTGTGACAGTACAGACTTGGTACAGATTTTGCTTTCACAAGATTCAAAGTAGAGATGGAGAAGTCCAAGTTATTCAATTATAAGCTTTATACATTGTACGTACATGATATTAAGCAGACACTTACCGGGTTGGGTAATTATACAGAAGTCACATCCGTGGAAAAGAAAAGCTCCTTTTTGACATTTTTTTTTTTTTTTTTTTTTTTTTTTTTTTTTTTGGTACTGGTACAAGAAGTACTTTCGGCTATTTCAGCCCAATTTACTGCGTTCTGATTAGATCTTTTTTGAGTTAGGGTGATGTAAAAATTGAATTGAATTTTTAAAATTCAAGTACAATAAACGTAGATTTCTTCACAAAATGTATACTTTGGATTGGATCTTGAAAAACATAGACTTACTGTCCAAAGGAGTTACGTGCTCTCGTGTAGTTAGACACTCATCAGGTCTGGGAAGTTAGAAAGAGAGGAGGACAGTATAGGAGAAAGCCAGCTGCTCCGAGAACGAACCTCTGTTTAGGAAAAAGACCGTCTCTGGCGGGAATGGAACCCGCGACCTAGCGCTTACAAGGCAGACGCGCTACCCTCCAAGCTAACTAGACTGACATAAATAATTGTCTATTAAGAATTAATTAACAACACTTGACTCAACAACATTTAAAGTTTTACCAAGTGTAATTTTGGTCTTATTAGAATAATAAATAATTGTGTGGGAGACATGAAACACGTTTGGTATAATCTCCTGGCAAGTTAAACATCCTTTTGAAGTAATACCATGATGCAGTACCAAGTTCATTCATACCAGCCGGTCCTTGACCGCTAAACCCGGCCGGTAACTTAACACGTGTGGTTTATCAAACAGATGAATAAACAAAGAGAATTTATCCTCTACATATGAGAGAAAAACCATGATGCAGTACCAAGTTCATTCATACCAGCTGGTCCTTGACCGCTAAACCCGGCCGGTAACTTAACACGTGTGGTTTATCAACTATCAAGTAAACAAATGAATAAACAAAGAGAATTTATCCTCTACACATATGAGAGAGTAGGTAGATGAAGGAATGTATTGACTTTCTAATATAACAGAAATATAATAGTGCTTATTTATACTGTTCGATCAGGACTAAAGTGCCTCTACGCTAGTCCCATAATTGTGGTCAACTTCCCAAATGACACTTAGGAAAGGCCATACCTTGGCTGGGATTGACTCGCGCCCTTCTGTTTTCAAGGCGAGCGTCTTGACCGCTACACTACCGAGGCAAGTTTGCCAC
>NW_007390402.1:8968-11488 GCF_000475195.1 Diaphorina citri | reverse complement strand
ACAAGACTCAAATCGATGAACTTCAGATTCTGCAAAACAAATGTCTATAATGTTTGAGTTGGTGAAATCTGCCATTTGTAACAGGAGCTTACCCCAAAGTTGAGAACCACTGCTCTCAAACCATTCATTCTCCTCCAAGCAGATAAATTCTCAAGTTTTTTCTCGACAAACTTTGAGCGGACGAGATTATTCCAAAGTTCTTCTACTTACCTTCAAGGAGGAGGAGAAGGAGAAAGAGAAGAAGGAGAAAGAGGACGAGAAGGAAAGGGAATTAGACGAGAGAGGAGGTTATAATTATTTTTCTCGTTATTCCAAGTCGATAATTGTCGTTACTAATGGGTTCTGCAGATGTAATGGGACCATAAGTTTTACTTCAGTGGAAAAACATGGAACATTTTTTCACAGTGTTGACTCCGCAGCAGCCAACCTCAGTGATGTAGTTAGTGTGGTGAACTGGGATATGGAGGTTGTTGGTTCTTCTCGAAGTTATGGCATGAAATTTAACGAATTTCTCAATTTCGTCAATGCCTCCTGCGGGAGTCACCTCACCTGTTCCACAAACTTCTAACAAGCTTAAACATTAAGATGTTCTCATGTGAGTGCATGTTCTTGCATACAATATTGAAGTTTATGTTCTTCCTCACTAAGACTATTATGTAGAAATACTGTTCCTGCTACAGCATGAACATCTCCCAGCTCCCTGTAATGTAAGACAACTTGTTCCAAGTTTTGTTCGTTGTTTAAGTAGATTGTTGTTCATGTTCTGGGGACACTTCTGCTGGAGGACTTGAGAACATACTTGTAACAATAGCAGGAAAGTTATACCATTATTTATTACGTAGATATTAGATACTCATATTAGAAATAAAACACATTCATGTAATTTAATTACCTACAAAATGGAAATAAATATTTAACAAATGCATTTTTGGGTATTACGTACCTATTTACTTATTTACTAGCTGTTTTCAGAATTTGAGCCAGTGGCAGTAACACTTTTTTTAAAGAGGTTTGACAGAGGGAACTGTAACTGCTATGGTCTTATCGTCCCGAAATCGAAGAGAGAAGGAAGACAGGATAGGAGAAAGCCAGCCGTTCCGAGAACGAACATTATATTATCAGGATAAAATCCCGCCCCGGGCGGGAATCAAACCCGCGGCCTAGCGCTTACAAGGCAGACGCACTACCAACTAAGCTAACTAGGCTGGCAGTAACACTTTGAATACATCAGTTACCGACGAATTTAACACATCAACTCCAATCCAATGTCCACTTTTTAGTCCGTCCTTCCTTTATTATTACAATAGTAATAAAAAGGTATGAGCTCTGATCTCGAAATTTGTCGCGACGACCTATGAACTTAAAGCGAGAAAGCTTTAGATAACACTTCAGTCGTTATTTTAAGACCGGTTTTAGCGTCACCTATGTTAAGCTACGCCGAGCAAGGCCAATAAATGGATGGGTGACTTAAACCTTACATTGGGAATAAAGGGAGAACGGGCTCCAGTCTTGATTTTAAATCATTACATGAAAGTAAAATCAAAAAATCAAATCAAGAATAATATAATAAACTGAATATAAACAAAATTAGGGTAGGTACATACATAATTACGATTTTCTTTAAATCACGATCGAATAAAACTACGCGGCTAAAATAATATCCCGGAGGGACGGGACTCAGCTTGTTATTATTATATTTTCCATTTTCCACACATGGTGAGAGTAGAATTACTAGAAGTAGAATAGAATAGAATAGAAGTTGTTAAGAAGTGTAAGAGACGGACTGTGGGATGACGACAATAATGTCATGACCTCGAGGTGAGGATGAACAACAACAATAGAGATAATATGCGCGAGAGAGACATGAAAAGAAGAATCAGAGAGCAGAGATGAGATGTTGAGAGGAGGAGAGCAGAGAGAGAGAGAAAGAAGTATGACAGAGAGAGAGAGAGAGAGAAGAGAGAAAGACATGGAAGGAAGGGAGAGAGGAAAGCAAATATCCCTTAGGCTCCCTAAGCTTTTACAATAATTTGTTCTTTTTCGCTTTCGCATTTTATTTTTCTTGTTCCTCCTCACATCTCTCTCGCCTTGAGTCTTCTTCTCTTCTCCCTCTTCTCTTCATGTCTTCCCTCGATATGTCTTATTTAGGTTTACTAGCGTGTGCTTGTAGAATCTGTGTAATGATTTGGTGACAGAGGAGGAGTAGAAGTACGAATGGAGGAGTGAAGTACAAAGGAGAGGAATCTGGAAGACTGAGGAGGGAAGAGAAGAGAGAAGTAAAGAAGGAAGGAGGAAGCACCAAAGGAGAGGCAAGGAGGGACTAAGGAGGGGTGAAACGGAAAAGAGAGATCATTAGAGGCGGATAAAGTTGAGGACGTGAGACCCCTTTCTATTAAAAGTCGTGGAAGTATGGTTGGAGGAGGAAAAGAGTAGGAGAAGAGGAGAAGAGGGAGAGCAGGAGGGGGAGGAGAGGAAGAGGAGGAGCAGCAGGAGAGACAGACACCCGAGGAGGGAGGAAGA
>NW_007390402.1:0-2833 GCF_000475195.1 Diaphorina citri | reverse complement strand
CAAAGTTTCGAGTATCTCGTCGCTTTTTATTCCTTCTTGCCTAAAAAGAAAAGAAGATGCTGAAAGATCTTTGGCTCTATTTAGCTAAATTTTTATGGCCATTTAGCACTTCAAACTGCAGTGCCGTATGCGAGGGATCCGCTACTGCAGTATTAAAGTACTGAGGGCGAAGCAAACAAACACCGCGTTTCGCAAAAACGCGGAAAACTGCACTTTAGACTGCAGTGTTTGAGAAACTTTCAAAAAAGTAATCTTGTCGTTAATTTTTAACTTAAAAGCTGGAAATTTTCAATGAAAAAAGCCTCAAAACTGGGAGTCTAAGCCTAAAAAGGTGTTGAAAAAATGCATCCTTAGCTGGAAAAATAGTTATTTATAAAAGGGTTACGTTGAGGAGGTAAATGTTCAGTGTCATATGTTCACAGGACTGTAAATATGCACCAGGTGGTCAAAGTAATGTTTACTAGCAACATCACCTAGGTTAATAGACTTTGGTTTTTCTTTTGCCTATTATAATAAAGTAACCTTTTTTCTGTTAATAAAAGCTAACCTAACTTTCAGGGTGCGCCTGCGGACGAGATCGCGACTCTCCAACAGCGTCCACAACTACAGGTGAGGACCCGCGGCTTGAATCAGATGTTTGTACTTCATCACCCAAGTAAGCGCAACTGATCTATTGGATGGTTCGTCATCTGGAGTCCATAGTTGTATTTTCCCTCCGGAAACGGAATCCGTTCCGCTGGAGCACCATCTTGGATTTCCTATGGTTTTGTAGAGGCGTTATCACACCAAAAGAGGAGAAACGAGCTTCAGAAGAGGGGATATTCCGAAAAGGAAAATACGACCAATGTCCAATTGGAGTCAATCCAAATTTTGGACCCTAGGTACCTACTTGAATAAAACCGTTCAATTATCATGCACGCTGCGCTGGTAGGTTCTAGGCTTAAGAGGTTAATGTCATTTTGTGGTCCTAATCCAGTTGGATTCAGTGTACGAGTAACCCCAGATATACATAATTCAACAGTAGCTGCCAAATCGACGCCATATTTGTTTATAAGAAGAGACACCCAAATACTGGTATTGCTACCTATTGGGTACTGGTTTAGCTGATATCCTTTACCGAACGGTAGAGAGAGGTTAGGAAATGTTAACATACTCTGTCAGCCAATGAAAACTTCGGATTCTCCAACCACCCTTTTGGTAGGTATAGTTTGAAAAATACTAAGACCCCAAATAGGATTGGGAAAAGGTGCCGTAAAAGAAGAAGAAGAAGAAGAAGAAGAAGAAGAAGAAGAAGAAGAAGAAGAAGTTTGAAAAGAACCGAGAGTTGAAACACTTTGCTCAAAAAGCAAAGTAAAAGAATGGATGAATTGGATGGTAAAATTTTGTTTCGCGGGAAAAACTTCGACAACAAAGAGTTTTCCAATAATGCATCGCTTTTTGCGTAGAACAATATTGAAGGCGCGAGAAAGGTATACCTTTAAAGGGGAAATCCCTTTTGAACTATTCTGCTTGTCAGTTTCAGTTGGTTGTGGAGAGTGGTTTGTAATTTAAATTCCAGTTGCTGGAAATAACAAGGGATGCATTATTTTGGATACGCATTATTCATAAGCTTGTGCTCTTTGCTCAATTTAGATAATGTTAAAATTAATTCAAATTAGTAAGTAGTAGAGGACAAATGTAGTTGTTAAAGCTATTAAACAGCTCGTAGGTAGAATTTAATCGAAAAAGGTCATAGTTCTACAATAAAAAATCTTTTGTAAAGCTAGAGTAAACGAAAAAAACTGTGTTATTGTACATATTGTTAACATTTAGGCTTTGTATTTTAAACTTTAAAGTACCTTGTTGTGTAAGTAGTTAAATAGGTACCTATTTAGATTTCCTATTTCATACGATTATGATATTGCATTCACTTTTTAATTTTGCATTATTTCCTTTTTTACCCATAGGATTTGTAGGGTATTCATATTGTGTTGATTTTGTTTAGAAAACTCTCCGAAAACTCAATTTTTGTTACCTGCTAAACTTGTATTTCACGTTAAAGACTTTTTTAAGTCGTTTCCCTACGGATCTAAATTTTGGACTTGATTTCCCCTTATGTCAATTCAAATTTCCATTACTCTGTTCAACAGTCATCTCATTTCTGCTCTTCTTTTACTTATATGATTTCTAGGAAAAACTTTGGGATCCTTTTGTGACACTGGTTACTAGAAAATTACCTACTTACCTTTTCTTTCCTACTTTGGATTGTGAAAAATGTGATTTTTAGCCCGTCCTTCCTTTATTATTACGATAGTAAGAACAAAAGGTATAGTGGACGGGCTATTGTATTCGCTTCGGTGTCTGTCTGTCAGTCTGTCCCCATAGAAGGACTTATCGAAACCTGGTCGACCTATATATCAAATTAAAGGTCTTTTTATAAGGAACACGAAAGTGGTGGTGCAAATTTTGTCCAGAGAACCATAACGCCAAAAAACTGGTTTTTGGGGATTTTTTTTCATTTTCTCACACAAATGAGCTCTGATCTTGAAATTTGTCGCGACGACCTATGAACTCAAAGCGAGAAAGCTTTAGATGACACTTCAGTCGTTATTTTAAGACCGGTTTTAGCGTCACCTGTGTTAAGCTTCGCCGAGCAAGGCCAATAAATGGACGGGTGACTTAAACATTATATTGGGAATAAAGGGAGAACGGGCTGTAGTCTTGATTTTAAATCATTACACATGAAAGTAAAATCAAAAAATCAAATTAAGAATAATAATAAACTGAATATTAAACAAATTAGGTACCTAGGTACATAGGTACTGATTTTCTCTAATCACGATCGAATAAACTA
>NW_007390401.1:0-1397 GCF_000475195.1 Diaphorina citri | reverse complement strand
TGTTGTTGTTGGTGTTGCTGTTGTTGTTGTTGTTGTTGTTGTTGTTGTTGTTGTTGTTGTTGTTGTTGTTGTTGTTGTAGTAGTAGTAGCCATTGCCCAAGTCAAACGGATCAATCCCCCTCTGTAGTTGTAGTTGGTAGTCCTAGGAAATTCGCCACATCAATTGGTTTAGCAAGTCAAACGGATCAATCCCCCTCTGTAGTTGGTAGTCCTAGGAAATTTGCCACATCAATTGGTTTAAGCCATAGATCCATAGGTGTCCTCACGATGGTCGGGTCTTCGTCCCAGGACAACCTGGAGTGTGCTGCTGTTCTCCACAACGAGACATCATATGCTTCAGCCAAGGACCATCAACCTCCAAACCACAAGTCAAGCAATCAGCCTTCAACTGTTCTTTGGTTCTTTCACGGTAGGAAGCTTTGTAGATATTTTACCAGCGAGGCTAGACTTTGCAAATCCCCTATGTTCCTTTGAAGAGAATCAAGCGTACCGGAATAGATAGAAAAAAGAGAACAATATTTTGCCCATTTTAAAAATAAACAGAACAGTGGCGGTTTCGATGGCCCGAGTAGGAACCAAAGTATGGATGGATCTTCAAAAAACTCTAAGCTTTAATTTTTTTTTTACATTTCTAGAATATCTTGAACTTAGAAGAATGATCGAGCAGGTTTCAAGTTTTAATTCCTTGATTTTTCCTTTATTATATTTTACAGACGAACAGTCTTTCCAACATAACTCTTCAACGAATTGCCGATAAAGTCCGATTCTGACGAAATTTCGCAAAAATATTCATCGCACGAACATTTTCTCATGACATTTCGGAATCGTTCAGACGGTCCTTCGAGAGCCCCAGAGGGTTCTTTAGTCCCAGGTTAGTTCTACAGTCTACAGTTCACTCAATCACTAGTCTTACATACTACTTTACTTCTCAAGGATGATCATAAAACCTAAAGAAGTCAAAGAAATCAGTCCTAAAAGAACCCTGGACTTCGTGAGAAGTCTAGCACCCATATTTATGAACAAAATGCTGGCTCTTAAGTTCGTGCTAAGCATAGTCTCAAGGCACTTGATTGGTCAATTTTGACTTGAGACTGACCTAAGAACGATCATTCTTGTTCATAAATACGAGTGTAAGGCTCTTCTAGAAAACTGAAGGGAAAGTCACAAAAGATCTAACCAGGTCGCAGTGACATAGGACATTTATTATAGCCGATGGCCCTTCTTATACCAATACCGTCTGACATAAATGATCCTTGGGTTTCTCTCCCTAATATCATTAGCTCATTACGCATTAGTCATTGGATTCATTAGTAATGAACTAATGACTCAATTTGTTATTCATCTCCGCCACTGGGGTACATCCTCTACTCATTTCAGTCATTTCATTGCAAGATGCA
>NW_007390400.1:0-1397 GCF_000475195.1 Diaphorina citri | reverse complement strand
AAAAACAGTGAACAAGCAGAACTCAGAGAACAACATTTGAAAAGATTGAGGAGCTGGATCAATCATCGAATGACAATAGAAATGACCGATGGCAGAGTTCTAGTCGGTACATTCCTGTGTACAGATAGAGATGCTAATGTTATCCTGGGATCCTGCGGAGAATATCTGAGTCCTGAAGGTAAATAATTAATATTCTTTCAGAAGTCACATCAATGGAAAATCTTGAAGCTATAGGTATTTTTTTTTTTACATCTGAACCTTGAGCATGTAAATGATAATAATACTTTCCCCCCGTTTTTCCTTTCCAGTCTTTGAAAGCAAAGAAGAAAATGGTGCTCAAGAGGCAAGACTCCTAGGGCTGGTCATGGTACCTGGACAACACATTGTAAATATTCTACATGATGAACCTCACATTAGCTGATCTGATATTGTGCCAACATTCGAGAAATTCTACAAAAACTATCTCACACACCTGAAGAACAAATTGATGACGGAAAAAACAGTGAGGGAACTGATGGTAAAATGATTGATGAAAAAACACCGGACACGAAAAACAGTGAACAAGCAGAACTCAGAGAACAACATTTGAAAAGATTGAGGAGCTGGATCAATCATCGAATGACAATAGAAATGACCGATGGCAGAGTTCTAGTCGGTACATTCCTGTGTACAGATAGAGATGCTAATGTTATCCTGGGATCCTGCGGAGAATATCTGAGTCCTGAAGGTAAATAATTAATATTCTTTCAGAAGTCACATCAATGGAAAATCTTGAAGCTATAGGTATTTTTTTTTTTACATCTGAACCTTGAGCATGTAAATGATAATAATACTTTCCCCCCGTTTTTCCTTTCCAGTCTTTGAAAGCAAAGAAGAAAATGGTGCTCAAGAGGCAAGACTCCTAGGGCTGGTCATGGTACCTGGACAACACATTGTAAATATTCTACATGATGAACCTCACATTAGCTGATCTGATATTGTGCCTGAGTGAAGCAAATCCACTAATATCAATTGTATGAAGTATTGTTCTTTCACAAACAATCCCCACTTCTCATTCCATATAGGGAAAGTGGTCAAGAAATTCACCCGGTAAACAGGAGGACATGGGTTTGATCCCAGCAGAGACAAGGAATTTTATCCTCATTTATTTGAGAATTTGACCACATAATAATGGAAAGTACCTAGGTATTTTCAACTCAGTAATCCTTATGGTTATTATAAAATGTTTTTTTTTTCTTCTTCTTCTTCTTCTTCTTCTTCTTCTTCTTATCAGCTCCCATGGCATAGTGGTCACTGCACTTGCCTTGCACGGTTGCACGCGGGAGACCTGGGTTCGATTCCCGGCGGGGTCAAGAAATATCATGCAAATGATTGATTCCGTGTCTGGCTGTTGTGGG
>NW_007390399.1:0-1397 GCF_000475195.1 Diaphorina citri | reverse complement strand
CTAGTTTTCTACGACCTGATTAGATCTTCTGTGACATTCCTTTTAATTTTTCTAAAACGACCAGACTGTACTTGACCTCTAACAACACAGAATCTCAACAGATTTTTTCCTAAAGCTAGGTTTCTTTCAAGACATGTGTATGATATTAAGTAATACATTATAAGCTTCTAGGGCCTAGGCAGTATATAAAAAAAGGCTGGATTCCTAAAAGTCTTGTACAAACATTGAAAGGTTTATCTCTGAGCAAACAGAGAAAACGAGGCATGAAGAGAAAATACGAAGAGAAAAGGAGAATATACGAGAAAAGGAAATATACGAGAAGAGAAAATTACGAGGTGAAGTCTAAAAAAATATCATCCTGATTTGTTTAGAAATTTAGAATGTTTGGAATGTTTAGATTCAGATGATATTCTTGACATTATAATCAGGGAGGAAGAGGGAGGGAGAAAAAGATGGAGGAGATAAATGAGACAAAATTCCCAGAAAAACTTCAAAATGTTGTTGCGCTTCCTGATGATGTTACGGGACGGTATTCAGGTCAGGTGAGAATTCCCTCGTCACCCCCTTTTTCTCAGCATCCTTTGAACTTGGGATTTTTTCTTTGCGAAAGGGCGAAAAAAAAAAAGGGTAAAAGAAATATGAAAGAAATGGCAGGTCACAAGGAGGGAGGGAGGGAGAAAAAGCTCGTCTTAAAGAGATGAAGACCAAGGAGGAGGAGGAACAGAAGGAGGAGGAGAAGAAGAAAGAAGAGAAATTATGGAAAAAGAGGAAGTGAAAGAGGGGGAACGGAGGACGAAGAAGTGTAAGGAGATCGAGGAAGAATTGTAGGTAAAGGGGAGTAGGAGGAGCAAGAGGAAGAGGTAGAAGAAGACGTTTAAAGAAAGGAGGAGGAGGAAGAAGTGGTTAAGAAAGTGGAGGAAGAGGCAAATGAGAAGAAAGAAGAAGAGGAGATTGAGAGAAGAAACCATTATTGTTCTCAGAACATAAAGACAAGCACGGACTCTAACAAATGTCTACTTGTTTTTCCTTTTTCCCGCAAAACTTCACATCATCTCCTCATTATTTTACCTCAACAGGAGTAGTCTATTCTATTCTACAAATCTCCTATCTAGTATCTATTCTATATTCTATTCCATTCTTATCTACAAATCTTCTATTCTACTTTCTTGCCTATTTTCTAAGTGGAAAATGCATTATACGGCCCGTGTCCCTTCTGAATACAGTCTGTGTCCGTCACTCCGTCCCGACTAGGTTGTTTAATTAAGCCGTATTTTATTATGTGACTTTTTTTCGATTCATCATACGAAATTTCTCTTTGGACGTAATGACACCACCATACCCGCTGCCAGTACAAACCAGTCCAAAGAGAAATTTCGTGTGATAAAAAAAAAAAAAAA
>NW_007390398.1:0-1398 GCF_000475195.1 Diaphorina citri | reverse complement strand
ATTTCCTTATTACTCCTTAGCTTCCAAATTCCGTTTTCATGTTTTGGGCCTAATATTCTTCTGATGATTTTTCTTTCTTTCTTTTCTATTTCCTCTAATTGTTTGGCTGTATTCAGTGCTAGGCATTCTGAGGCGTACATACATTCTGGCTTTATGACCGTGTTGTAATGTCTTATTTTGGCGTTGATGGATAGACATTTCTTGCTGTAAATGTTTCTGGTCAATTGGAAAGCTGTTTCCATTTTCCTGGCTCGGACTTTGTTTGCCTCTTTGTCTAATCCATTTGGTTGTATTATTTCACCCAGATATTTGAATTTTGCCACTCTATTGATTTGACCGTATTTTGTTTTAATTTGTTTAGGAGCCTTTTCGACATCTGTGATGTACTCTGTTTTCTCGAATGATATCTGGAGCCCAGTTTTTTCTGCGATTTCTTTCAGGTTGTTAATTTTCTTTGTTGCATCAGTGATGTTATCCGATAATATGGCCAGATCATCGGCAAAGGCGAGACAGTCAATTTCCAAATCTTTATCCCTTCCAATTTTAATATTTTTTATTCCACCTTTCATGTTCTTCTTCCTCCATTCTCTTATAACTTTCTCAAGAATGCAATTGAATAGAATACAGCTGATTCCATCTCCTTGCCTCAGTCCTGTTTGAATTTTGAACGGTTTCGAGGCAATCCCAGCAAATTTAACTTTTGATTCAGTGTCTGTGAGTGTTTGATGTATCAGAGCGGTAGTTTTAGCGTCGACTTTGAATTCTCGAAGAGTGTTAATAAGTAGTGTTTCTCGGTCAATAGAATCGTAGGCCTTTTTGAAGTCGACAAAAGTTACGAAGGTGTGTTGTCCTCTTAGTTTTCTATGGCGAAGGATAAATTTAAGATTTGCTATTTGCTCCACACACGACCTGCCGCGTCTAAATCCCGCTTGGTATTCCCCAATTTGTTCGTCTACTTGTTTTTCCAATCGATTTTGCAGGGCTTTCGAGAATATTTTGTATGTAACTTGTAGGAGGGAGATACCCCTGTAGTTATTCGGATCTGATTTATCTCCTTTTTTATGTATTGGGTGGATCAGGGCAATTTTCCATTCTAAAGGAATTTGTTCTGTCTGCCATATCTGTTTCATTAGGCTTTCTAATTTCTCTAGGGTGTTAACGTTAACGGCTTTCCATATTTCGGCAACAATTCCATCTTCACCCGGCGACTTTTCATTTTTCATGCCATCGATGATAACAGCAAGTTCTTCAGTGTTTGGAGGTAAAGAGTTTTCACTGGTAATTGTTTGTCTTACAGCAGCGAACTTTTGGGTAGGTTCTTCACAATTTAAAAGGGTTTTAAAATAGTCCGCTAATATTTCACAGTTTTCTTCATCATTCAGGGCCAATTCTCCATTC
>NW_007390397.1:0-1398 GCF_000475195.1 Diaphorina citri | reverse complement strand
TGAAAAAATGCTGCGTACAGTATTTTTTTGTCACCCTGTACTACATGTATACCTTCAAACTAGGATAAGTATATAAAGCACATAGTTCTACCTCAGGTAGCTCAGGGACGCAAATCGGATGATAAATTTCAGAAATGGAACCCAAATCGGACGGACGGAACTCGGATATCACAGTCGGGACTCAAGTCAGATCCCCCTATATAGGTACGTAGTTAGTCGTAAATATGGGTGGGTAAGTAGTAAGTATACAGTGTATAAAATTTATTAGATAGGTCTACATCAATAAGTATAAAGGTATATTTGTGTATTACGTTCATTATATAAATCTATACCACACGTGTGATGGCTTTAAATGCTATGTAGGTGACAGCCGTATACAAGGTGTATCAACTGGATCAGGCCCTCCCCACATACATCACAAAAAGCAGGTTCCGGATACTTGAGCATAAAATTTTATAGCCCCCGTTCAGTTAATCCATTTTGGAACTAACATTATTATTAAACCATCCCTTTTATCGGACGAAAATTTGGGGCAAAATTTTTCTTCGTATAATAAGATAATGATACAGACCTCCCACACAACAGGCTCACAAAAAGCCCCACATACACAACAGGTCACTTTCTGGTGTTCTCGATTGGAAACAGTAGCTGCATGGGGAGCATAAATTGTCTCTTCTGGCCAATTTAGTGAGAGGTATAGTACGTACATGCTACGACACAGACCACACGAGTCTAATGTAGCAGTTGTCAAACATACGCATTCCATTTCGAAAGAAAAAAAATGATACTTTACTCAGCAACTTTTCAGTCTGAATGACAATTCAGTGATTCCAGAACTTATAGCTGGATGTAGATAACGTTTGAAGTGTGTATTCCCTACATAACTTTCCACTATACATAGATGGGGGTAGAGGATATGTACAATGTACATAGCTATTCCATTTCATATTTGAAGTACATATTTCCCAATTTGAGGACTAGTGTCAGCTTTCAGTTGACTGAATACAACATAATATGTACCTACGTAAGTACATGGGACATAATGTATATTAGAAATACATACATGGGATATACATAGGCTATGTACCTTCCTATGTAAATGTGTACTTAGATATGAATAGGTATATGGGACATATGAAACGGCATCCAGTTGGGGAAATTTGACACTTCACTCTATGCCTATGACATTTGACATTTCTCTCTCTCTCTCTCTCTCTCTCTCTCTCCCTCCCTCTCTCTCTCTCTCTTTCCTTCCTTTTATTTATCTTCTCTCCCTCTCTTTCTTTTTATTTGTTTTCTCCTGCATATCTTCCTTTTTTCCCTTTTATTTACCTTCTCTTTCTCCTCTCCCCCTCCGTTTCTCTCGTCTTCCTTTTATTTATTTTATCTTCCTTCTCT
>NW_007390396.1:0-1398 GCF_000475195.1 Diaphorina citri | reverse complement strand
TACGTCGAAACTGATGCCTTGAGCCTCACCAAGAGCTGAAACTTGTTGTTTACATGTACACCAGTTTTCTACTCACTACTTATGTGGATGTAAATCACTTTCTCCAAAGCAAGCTCAGATCCAAAACAACCATATTTGCAAAACTTGGTTCGGGACCATAATTTACATAAACATACTGAACATGTCTGCAAAACCCCTTGGTATAATACCCATGTCAGATGAATGTCTTTAGAACAATGGGTCTTACATAACATTCGTAGCCAATGTAAATGAGATCAAATCAAAAACACACAAAACAACATCACCCCAGGAACTTTCGGAGAAACGTTTATTTTATTTATTTATTTTTGATACAATTTAGCAACAAGGCCATTTGCAGAAAAAAGAAAAAAACTATCTAAAGGAGTTTGAGGAAATTCTTTCTTTTCAAGAAACGCATGAGGACGTCAATGGAAGAAGGGTCATCTTTCAGGATATCGGACATGGAAAGGTTGGTGAAGGAGCTCGGGCGGAATCGCATATTCTGGCAGGACAACAGGATGTGTTCTACTGTAAGGGGGGCGTCGCACATTTCACAGGTGGGCGGGTCTTCTCGGTTCTACTGTAAGGGGGGCGTCGCACTTTTCACAGGTGGGCGGGTCTTCTCGTTTAAACAGAAATGAGTGGGTGACTTTGGTGTGACCAATCCTCAGGCGCATGATGCAGACTTCATCCAGTCTTGATTTCTGGCATGATGATGACCAGGGGAATATGGAAGGTTTTATTCTTCTTAATTTGTTGTGAGCTGGGTTGGTCTCAGTCCAAGTATTGTTCCACATATGGATGAAATGCATTTTGGTCAGGGATTTGACTTCTTCCAGGAATAAAACATCATGGGAAATTGGGTCTGCTAGTGCTGATTTTGCTTCAAGATCCGCCGCGTCATTTCCCGCAATTCCTACGTGACTAGGACACCAGAAGAACTTTATGATGGAATTGGGGATGGTGGAGATTTCTTCCTGGATGGATTGGACAAGTGGATTTGGGTGGGACATGGATGAAATGCCAAGTATTGTTCCACATATGGATGAAATGCATTTTGGTCAGGGATTTGACTTCTTCCAGGAATAAAACATCATGGGAAATTGGGTCTTCTAGTGCTGATTTTGCTTCAAGATCCGCCGCGTCGTTTCCCGCAATTCCTACGTGACTAGGACACCAGAAGAACTTTATGGTGGAATTGGGGATGGTGGAGATTTCTTCCTGAATGGATTGGACAAGTGGATTTGGGTGGGACATAGATGAAATAGCTTGAAGAGCGCTTAGAGAGTCAGAGATGATGACAGCTTCTCCTATGGACTGAGTTTTAATTGTTGATACAGCGTCAGAGATGGCAAGGAGTTCAGCATGGAATATGGA
>NW_007390395.1:0-1398 GCF_000475195.1 Diaphorina citri | reverse complement strand
TTAATACTGAGTCGTTTGATAGGATTAGAATTAGTGCTGCTGGAACCTCCTTGTACATGCCTGGGAAATAAACATATAATAATAAGTTTATTTTTCAACAAATTAACATCAATAAAATTTCTTTCTGAATACCTACATCCCTGTAAGTACTTGAATACTTTTAGGGAATAGGAGATGCGTTATAAAGTTATTAGTATCCTCTGTGACCTAGCCTAGTGGGTATCACAATAAGCTTGCATGCTGGAGGTTTTGGATTCGATTCCGGGCGGGGTCGAAGTTTTTTTTCCCCCGGCGGGGTCTAAGGCTCTGTGTTTGGAGTTCGGGGTGCACTCAGCCTCGTGAGGATAATTGAGTAACTGCTTTAATCGAGTAGCGACCAGTGGTGACTGGTGACATTACCAGTGTGAAAAGATTATTGAAAAATATAGAAATTGATTGCAAAGGAGGCCACTTAGTAATGCTGTGATATCCACACAAGTTGTGAAAAAGCTCTGCTTTATTCAAGTAATTACAGGGACATATTCAGAAAGAAATTTTATTCATGTTAATTTGTTGAAAAAATAACTTCCTTATTTACCACAAAGAATTTCAGACTCAAGATTGAAAGAAGAAAGGAATTTTAATTGTGTTCAACATAAATGCTTGTCACAAGTGTCGTTCCCTGCTTAATGCAATACACTAAATTTTATTACTTAACTTGGACTCGAATCACCAACCTCCAGATCCGAAGTCCACAGTGCTAACCACTAAACCACAGACTTGAGATTGATTTAAACTTAAAAAATTCCCAAAATTTGAGGTCGCGTGCTTCAAAGGGTTAAGAACTCTTTTCAGTGGACCACCCGACCACTGAGTCAAATCTTAAATGCCACGTTATGTGATAGTATTGTGTTTCTACCTTTAGGGGTCTTGTTATTAAAATCATTTCTCTATTTCATGTTAATCTGTTAATACAGGTCGGGCATTGAGGGATAATGTTCGTTCTTGACGTTCGTGCGCCTCCCGGCACGCTTGATGCTCCCATTTTAAACCAGAATGTAAAATTACGTTCTCGTGAAAGAGGACAAAAAGAGAACAAAATCAGGGTTTTTACGCTTCTGCCGGAATTGAATTCCATACCTTTTCTTGGACCTTTTGGCCGAATTTCAGATTCCACGACTTTTCCATGTTTTCCAGGTTGCGTATAAACCCTGGAAAGAAAAACCAAGTCTTACCCATTATCCTAAGGCCGGAGAACTCATTATTAGACGTCGCACTCGAGTACACAGATCCACCACAATCGTCCACCGTAGTCACCAAAGACAAATCCGATAGCGACCGGTTATCCGATGAATCAAACCGGTTGTCCGAATACTGGGACACGGACATAATGTCCGGCCCAGTGTCCGATATTGGGGG
>NW_007390394.1:0-1398 GCF_000475195.1 Diaphorina citri | reverse complement strand
AAAAAAAAACTACGTTGCTACCTACCCAATTAAAAAAAAAGTCTAGGTACATAGGTACCTACATAATTTTATTTTTGAAAATACCTAGTTGAGGTTGATTTTATTCTTATTAGGAATTCCGAGGAAAAATCACCCTTATTAATTACAATGGTGAAGGACTATAGCTAATTTTATTTCCGAAAATTAGTAGGTACCTATTCCAAAAGGTAGATAATATTAGGTGGAAATTACCAACCGACAAGAATCGAACCAAGATTGCCTTGCCGGTGGTAAACTGTACAAGTGCTGCGCTCTCTGAACTTCAACACGAACTTCTTGAAACATTATTTTCCATTTATTTTATAATTATTCATACCTCCATGTTATTTTCACTCTCATACAAAAATAATCTAAACAATGAAGTTCATGTGATGAAGTTCATGTTGAATCCGCTAGAGAGCAGGGCCTGTTTCATTCTCATCTTGTGAAACCTACTGGGCTAACGACATTGACAGATTTGACAGTCAGTCGTGCCCCCTTTGGACTGTTAATGGGAGTAATGGCCATTGTTTCCTTAGCTTACCAACTTTTGGTCAATTCTTTAGCAGCTTTGCTCCTAAGAGTCCTATGCAGTTATGTAATTATTTAATCAGGTTTGCACTCAGACAAATGAAACAACATGAAATCAGTGGATGTGACCAAATTACTTTTCAATCTCGCATCCAAAATACACAAACGTGTCCATGAATTACTTTAGTTTGATGATGCTACCTATCACTGACACTGATTACAGCTGGGGTTCTCAAACTTTTGAGTACTGCGTACCACCTGACACCTCAAGGTTCTTTTGCCGCATCACCAAACATCAATCTTGTATGGTTTGAAGTTTAAATAAGGAAATTACAGCGCGGCAGCCCAAATTTTTGTACTAACGTAGTGCGATGTTACACTCTTTTGGTGTATTTATTTGATTGTAGATTTTTTCCCCCTTAACTAGGGTTGCCAGATTTGTTTTTCGCTTTTACGAGATAGGTAAATCATAAAAATGGGTTTGTCAAATCTCTTCGCGTACCACAGATTGGGAACCTCTGGATTAGAGCACATGTTTGTGTTGTTATCAGTAGAGATAACTACAGAATAAATTTCAGATAGAGAATTAGAGAGGTCTTTGACAAAGTGAAGTAGAATTCTCACAGGTAGAAAGAAACTAATAATTATTGTTGTGAATTAAAAATGCAATATTAACAACCTACTAAGTAGATTATTTTTGGTTATTTGTTAAACCCGACATAAGAGAGGTAAAAAATTAATTAACAGTGATTTCTATTGTTTGTCAGATTTAGGTACCAGCATAGTTATATATATATATTTGTTTTTTTAAGTTATTAATAGACTAGGACCTAACGCCAGTCAGGTAGA
>NW_007390393.1:0-1398 GCF_000475195.1 Diaphorina citri | reverse complement strand
TTGTCGCGACGACCTATGAACTCAAAGCGAGAAAGTTTTAGATAACACTTCAGTCGATCTTTTAAGACCGGTTTTAGCATCACCTATGTTAAGCTACGCCGAGCAAGGCCAATAAATGGATGGGTGACTTGAACATTATATTGGGAATAAAGGGAGAACGGGCTCTAGTCTTGATTTTAAATCATTACATGAAAGTAAAATCAAAAAATCAAATCAAGAATAATAATAATAAACTGAATATTAAACAAACTAGGTAGGTGCATAGGTACTGATTTTCTCTAATAACTACGGGCTGAAAAATTCCCAAAGAGACGGACCCTGCTTGTTACTTTCTATTACTACAGTATAGCGGAGCTATACTGTAGTAATAGAAATGAAAGTACTAGTAATATTGTGTTGTAATTGAGGACATTTACTTACTTACTGCCGGGTACTGACAGGGCGCGAAAGCCCAAGACCTAAATGAATCAGCTTTCTCCAGAGTTCTCGATATTGAGCAAATTCGATCCAGCCCTCTGCGGTTCCTCTTCTAATGTTGAACCATTTGGTAATTCCATCATATTGCAATCGGTCCAAATTTTCAAAATCGGGAAATGTGTGGAAATATCCGTTTTGGGGTTCCCTGATTCCAAAAAAGTGGTTTTTAGTCCATGGTCTGTACGTACGTACGTACGAACGTACTACAGGTTTAAATGGGAAAAAGTAGAAAGTTGTGAACAAAATATCTCAAGAACGGTTTGTCGTAGAGCGATCAAATTTGGTATGATTTTAAATCATTACATGAAAGTAAAATCAAAAAATCAAATCAAGAATAATAATAATAAACTGAATATTAAACAAACTAGGTAGGTGCATAGGTACTGATTTTCTCTAATAACTACGGGCTGAAAAATTCCCAAAGACTACCTCTACTTGGAACTTTGGTTCTGAATAAATAAAGTAATAGTACTTACCTACCTCTACTTGGAACTTTGGTTCTGAATAAATAAAATAATAATACCTATGTAGGTACCTACTAACTTACCTCTTGAGAACTTTGCTAACCTCTCTTTTCGACGTCGCCGGTCGCGGCGTCGATCGACAAGGTGAAGACTGTGAAGAGATGAATCTATGCTGTCGAGGCAGTGTCCGGTTTCAGTCCGCAGTCGACGATCGAACACGGCGACTATTAATGTGAGACAAATCTTAATCTCACTTCGCTCGATTATATATTCTCTGTCCCAGAAACTTGAACCAAAGGCTTTGCAAGCTCGGAAACATTCTCTGCTAAGCTTCGTCCAATCTGTAGTCTTACCGATCATACTATTCGGTTACTCAGAATACTCAGTAGATCGTGAGTTGATGTCAGTATTAGTTCGACTGTTCGACTCTCCGCTCGGTAACTAAGTAAATCCCAGG
>NW_007390392.1:0-1398 GCF_000475195.1 Diaphorina citri | reverse complement strand
CATCGACAGAATCTTTACCAAACCTCTAAAAGCCTAAAACCTCTTTGAAAAAGAAAATCACTATCTACCTACATGCTGGAACTGTTTCTGCCATATCCGATATCAACAAGTGGCAGAAAGCTGTAACTCAATATCCTCACAGCAGCTTACCTGAAACACACAAACAAAAGAAGATGTAGGTTAGAGATTATTGTGATTTACTTGGTAAGCTGTTACTGTAGGTAAGTTGTGTATACATATATTCTCAAGGTCAAACAGAAACGTAATCCGCCTTAATACAATCTAAGGAGCACTCTTTATTTAAAAAATCCTTAAGTTGGTTCCACACAGTCGACGCCGTCGATTGACGTTGACTGAAAGAATCTTTACCAAACCTCTAAAAGCCTAAAACCTCTTTGAAAAAGAAAATCACTATCTACCTACATGCTGAGACCAGGTGCATTCCGGTAGATGTGACATCGACAGAATCATCATGTTGCACACATCCAGATGTGCACTGCAGTCACTGCCCATGCGACAACATAGATTCACCTCATCAGCTCGTCGGTCGACGGCCGGTCGACCATGTGTGGACACAGCTTTGGATTTAGTACAAAATAGTACAATTTAGAAATAGTACAAAATTATTTACAAATTATTGGTAAGTAATCTTGGTATTTATTTGGTATTTACAAAATCTGGGACTTCTGATTGGTGTTGTGAAATATTTGTTGACCTTTGAACATGCTAGGAGGCTGCGGTCCAACAATGTCCGAGCATTCCAAAGGTCAACAAACATGTCAACATCTTTCTGTGGTCCCGGGCATTCTTATTCAATTTTCCTTCATTGTAAAGGCGAATTTCTTGCAAGGTTGGATTGAACAGTACTCAAAATGGTCTTTCGCGGTCAGATTATCTAGTAACAAAGTATTCAAAGTATCTGCGAGCCAGCCTAGTTAGCTTAGTTGGTAGTCGCACATTCTGCACTCATTTACATACACGCATGCAAACAAACAAACAAGGAAGCAAACACACACACACACACACACACACACACACATACGTACGTACTACAATCATACTAGGTTCATTTTATTTCAAAAATGTTGGGCTTTTCCAGAAGTTCATTATATATTTTCATGGCGGATAAGATTGGGGACTTCAAAAGATTATTGTTTTGGTGGAATGGAATGTAAAATAGTATATTAGGGTCGATTCTTGTTTTTGGGTGAGGTATACGAAAATTAATTTGGGAGAGTATGTAGGGACTATTGATTTGATTATTTATTATTTTTTTAAGGAAAGTTAACTGATTATTTTGAAATCTCTCTTCCAATGATTGTATGGGAAGATTTTCTATGAGAGTTTCGTATTCAATATATGTTGGATATTTTGGGTAAAACCCATTGAACTTCTGGA
>NW_007390391.1:0-1398 GCF_000475195.1 Diaphorina citri | reverse complement strand
AATGCTTCAATGAAATAAAAGGGTGAAATTTTTCGTTTTCCCTCCTTCTCACAATCCATCTCACTTTTTCTTTTCCTCTCTTCCTCGCTTGTTCTTGTTCTTCTTCTCTAAAAACAAAGAAATTAAATAAATACCTACCAACATAGGTACCTACCTATTTCCTATTTGACATTTATAATAATCGAACCGTCTTTGCGCTTACAAGTCAGACACAGTACCTCCGTGCTAAGCAGTAAGCTGTCTCCCAGTCCCTACGTACAGAATAAAAGAAGAACAGAGCCTCAAATTGTATGAATGCCGCGTAACTATTTGTATATGCAATGTGCAACACACTAAACATTAGTGGAGATGCATCTTGGCTCACTTTTATTTTTTATAATTTTCTCTTGCATGTTGGTAGGTACCTAGTACCTACTTATTTGTTTTTTTTTTATTTTTTATACACATAAGCTAAGTATTGTTACATCTTTACTCTATTCGCATTTTTACTTTTTTTATAACTACACAAGAGATGGGTAGTAGATAGGGATTGTTGCATTTTCCCCCATCTCTGTGTTCGCGTTATTGTTCCTTTTTTCTACTGATTATCTCCATTTTCCTTTCTCTTTTCTCGTGTATTCATTCGTTTTTCTTTGAATTCATTCCCTTTTTCTATAGGTATTCATTCCTTTTTTTTCTCTCTACTTTCTCCTTCAGGACTCTCGTACCCCAGACCAAATACGGTAAACAAACAGCTCATTAGGATGGGAGCAACTCTTTTCTTTTTTCCCTCTCTTCTCCTCCTCCTCCTTATTCTTCTTCCTTTTCTCCAACATCATCCTCATTTTTTCTACGTATGGAGAAAGTTTGTAAGGTTTATAGAATGGATTCTCGTACCCCAGACCAAATACGGTAAACAAACAGCTCATTAGGATGGGAGCAACTCTTTTCTTTTTTCCCTCTCTCCTCCTCCTCCTCCTCCTTCTTATTCTTCTTCTTTTTCTCCAACATCATCCTCATTTTTTCTACGTATGGAGAAAGTTTGTAAGGTTTATAGAATGACTGGAAAAATAACTTAAGAGCGAAGGGATGAGTAAGGATCTTGGGAAAAAGAGGAACTAGAAAGCGAAGGGAAGAATAAGGATCGTTTTATTTATTCCAAACAGGAACTGGATGGAAAAGAAAATTTCAGGATTTTTTTCTCGAAATTCCTGGAATTTTTCACCGAGAAAACTAGGTATCGCGAGGGATTTCATTTCTTCATATTTTTCAGAAAAGCAATAAAAATATGGAAATAGATGGTACGCTGGTACCTACTCTACAGAAAGCAATAACATGTTACTATCCAACCTTTTGAGCGAGTGCTAACGTTGAGCGTGGTTAGTAACTGGATGGGTGACCAATGTGACCATCTGTGAT
>NW_007390390.1:0-1398 GCF_000475195.1 Diaphorina citri | reverse complement strand
CAAGTCAAAGTACAATATCGGTCCAAAAGTATTCAGGTTGCACCAGAAAAAAAGGATATATCAACCTCACCCATCAAAAATAAAGGAATAATAAGATTACCAGTAATCCACAGCAGCTCAGAATCTTCCCTACTAAGTAGCATTCCCACAGTAGTTCCACCTTTAGATTCTTCATATCAAATTAATACTTCAAGTGAGTCGTCAGACATAGAAGACGAAGCCCAATCAACTGTACTTCAACAAAAGCAGGTGCAACTACAAATAATGAATGAAAATCCCAAAATCTATCTTGGAATAGACCCCCACAATATTTTCGTTTTAGATAGATTGGCAACACGTCTCAACTGTAAAAGGTCTGATATAATGATTGTCTTGAGGAAAATCAGACTTAATGAATCAATGGAGATTTTAAGTCACGTTTTTGTTGTGAGTCGGAGTACCATCTCCAGAACAATAAAAAAACCTTGTGGGCTTAATGGCAGGCTTCATTAAGGCATTTATTGAATGGGCAGAACCCACTATTATTACCTCTAATTTACCTCTGGCCTTCAGGGCCAACTATTACAAAGTTCAAAGCATTATTGACTGTTTTGAAATTGAAATTCAAAAGCCCACCAAACCATCCTTTCAAGCTCTCAGTTGGTCAGAGTACAAAAAGGCCAACACTCTGAAATACTTACGTATTCTTGAGAGTTCATTGCAACGGTCAATACATTAATTAGACTTACTTTATCATGGACACTCGTTGCTATCTTGAAAGCCCAGAAGAGGTTAGGTAGTAGAACAGAGGTTAGGTACCAGAAGAGGTTAGGTACCTAACCACTCGTTGCTATCTTGAAAGCCCAGAAGAGGTTAGGTACCAGAAGAGGTTAGGTACCTAACCTCTTCTGGGCTTTCAAGATAGCAACGAGTGTCCATGATAAAGTAAGTCTAACAAAGTTCAAAGCATTATTGACTGTTTTGAAATTGAAATTCAAAAGCCCACCAAACCATCCTTTCAAGCTCTCAGTTGGTCAGAGTATTTTTGAAATTGAAATTCAAAAGCCCACCAAACCATCCTTTCAAGCTCTCAGTTGGTCAGAGTACAAAAAGGCCAACACTCTGAAATACCTGATCTCCTGCACGCCCGATGGGAGCATTAATTATATTTCCAAGGGTTATGGGGGAAGGACATCCGATGTCGAAATTGTCAAAGATTGTGGATACCTTGAAAAACTCAAGCCAGGAATGGTTATCATGGCAGATAGAGGTTTTAAGGCTCTGGAATCTATCTTAGGGAAGGTTAGGGTTTTGGTGATTTCAGAGAAGGCAATTTTATGCCTTTCTGAAACACAACAAACAAACAAAAATAGAAAAAGTCATTCAGCATTTGATTTGATTTTCCTCGGGACCGAGGAG
>NW_007390389.1:0-1398 GCF_000475195.1 Diaphorina citri | reverse complement strand
TTTTTTTTTTTTTTTTTGAAAATTTTTATAGATGTGTATTTTTTACAACAAGGGTTTACACACAGTTCCAGATTTAGCCCCCCGGTTTTGAGCTCCCATATGGCGTAGGGGTCACTGCGCTCGCCTTGCACGCGGGAGACCCGGGTTCGATTCCCGGCGGAGTCAAAAAATTTGTTTTTGTTGTGGGCCCACTCAGCCTCGTACGGTAGTTGAGGGGAAAGGCACCCAACCACCGCCACTCATGCAATTAAAACCTCTTGAAAGACATTCGAGTCTTACCTCAAAGAATCCACCACAACAACCTCTAAAGACCTATCTACTTGTCTCTTACCCTACGTCTCTTTCCCTTCATCCTTTCCAACCTCTTCCTTTTCTCTTTATCCTTTCTTCCTCCCTCTCTTCTTTCTTCGTTTCCCCTATTATATGTCTTACCCCCTGCTTCCTTTTTGTCTTTTCTCCTTCCTACTCTCTTCCCCTTATTTTTTACTTCCTCTCTTCTCCCTTTGTTCCCTCTTTTCCCCTTCTCCCTTCACCATCTTTCATCACGTCATCCACACTTCCCATTGTAACTTTTGATCTTTCCTCCACTGTTGTTTCATCTTGGCAGTTTTTTCCTTTCCTTTGGTGTTGTTTTTGAAGTCCTCCTTCGTCGTGGTGGTTTTCTTCCTCCTTCTCCTCCTCCCGCTCCTTCTGCTCCTCTTCCTCCAACCCCTTTCTTCTCTTTCAACTCTTTCTGCTTCTTACTTCCTCCCACTTGAACTTTGAGTGTTGGGGTAGGAACCCCTCACCTGTAGTTGGGAGAGATTGGCAGTGTGAAGGTGGTGGGCTTCCTTCTGCAATAGCTTCGTAGCATTTTGACGACAGAGCGATGTAAAATGACCCTTTGCTCCAACTGAGCTCAAGTGGAAACCTGTACTTGTTGATTATTGCAATTACCTACCCGTAGCAATAGCTTCGTAGCATTTTGACGACAGAGCGATGTAAAATGACCCTTTGCTCCAACTGAGCTCAAGTGGAAACCTGTACTTGTTGATGATTGCAATTACCTACCCGTACTCTAGATTCGTATGATCTCAACTTGTGCCGTCCATTATTCATCATTCCCAATTACTTCATCAACCTTCCTCCCTGCAGGTACGGGAACCTGTAGGTTTCCTTCTAACCTTCTCATGAACGCTTCAAAAGACCCCGACTCTGTGTCGTCCATCATTTATTTTGTTTATTTGGACTCTTTATCGGTTATAATTCAATGTACACAAATACAAGAAATTAAAATAAAAGGGCGAAATCATTGCCTGGAGCAATTTCTATTTCTACCATACAACCCTGAATCATTCCCAATTACTCATCAACCTCCTCCTTGCAGGTCCAGCGGGAACCTGTACAGCCCCGGCGTTC
>NW_007390388.1:0-1398 GCF_000475195.1 Diaphorina citri | reverse complement strand
CGCAGCCAGGACGCGGTCAAGTCCAGATGAGGGTTCTCAAGTTTCCTAATTTCCATCACGTCGGGGTCACCAATTTGGAGTTAATAATATCGTCTCTGGTGGATATTTCCTAGAGCAGAGTCAAAGAAATTTAATCGTAGATAATCTGGGGATGAAGGTAAAATATGTACAATAAGGAGTTATTATCTCCTTCGAGAGACATTGAAAAGAAAAGACAGGAGGAAACGTTTTGTGTGGAAGTCTTAATATCGACTGAATTTTATTCGGGAAAACGAAACCAAATCTTCACAAAAATATGTGGCTGAAACTCTCGCCACACAACCTCTTCAACTGGACTTCTCATTCCATCGCCCCCACAGGGGAAATCATTTGCAATCGAAAAACATGTGCGAATTTTTGGACAATGGTTTGGGTATCGAATCTATCGAATCCAGGACCTTCTGCATGACAAGCAAGGGCATTACCACTGGGCTAAGCTTGTCCTCACAAAAACCGTTTTTGGCAAAAGATTTTCTTGATGTCTCTGACTTGGCGGTACAGAACTACCAGGATACCCGGTGATGTTTTCCTCGACATGCAAGGATAATGGGGGTTCATTCAAACGGTATCGTTCATCAATATCTTATGGACTATCTACTACCTATCTATCTGGTAATATTAGATATACAAGGTGGTCCGAATTACATCAATAATGTACCCGAAGAGTGGCCTGCCTGCCTTGTAACTCTTGTAAGCGCTTGGTTATCTTAATTCCGTACACAAAAACCCCACTCTGAGGTCTAATAGGTGTGGCGGCCAAGAGCCCTAAAGGATGGGTTAAGCTTATACGAAGCGCTATAATACTTGGTTGCGGGTTTCATTCTAACCTGGAGCTTTCAACTTAAGCAGATAGAATAGAATAGAATATACCTTGTTTATCCTGCTCGAATGAGACTAAAAAGTCCCTTTACCCCAGCAGTCTAAACAAGGTCTCGTTTATTTTATGGGTTTAATATTGTACAATGCTTAGTTATTACTATAGACCAGGGGTGGCCAAACCGGGAACCGCGACCCCATTTTGAGGGAACCGCAAGCTTATCTTGAGGGAACCAAAAAAAAAATAATAAAAAATAAAAGTGTAAATGTACCTTATTGAGTACCTAATGGAGATATTTTGAATATTTTGGTAGGTAGGTAGGTAGGTACCTACATAGGCATCGGTTTGAAGTGTGGTAAACGCAGCTATACGGAAACAAGTTGTAACAAGAAATTCACTGATTTTTGGAAAGAGAAGAAAGCAAAGCGTGAGGAGGTGAGGGGGGCTAGTTTAGTTTTCGCTTAACCGCTCGAGGGTTCGGTATGAAGTGGATTTCCAGAAGTTGGCAGATGACATTCAGAATTAAAGAAAAATCGCTTAGC
>NW_007390387.1:16653-21373 GCF_000475195.1 Diaphorina citri | reverse complement strand
GAGCATACAATTTATTCTAAAGGCACGACAGCTTAGCTTATACAAAACTTAGACTAAAATAGAACCTAATACCTCTAGGTAGGTACCAGGTAAATACTGATTTATTTACAAATGAACTATCAACTAGTAATCTACCTCTCTACAATCAAGATTGGTAGAGATAAAATTACGTTTTATTGATCTTATAACACACATGTTTCAAAAAATCTAATATCTTGTATAGGTGTTGAACCACTCATCTGCTGTAAGACCCTAAAATGAAGCACTTCATTTTACCTGCTGATTGATGGCACATTAAAACACTTAATTTGGATGCAAATTTGACCGATTGATGACGTTAATCTAATTTTCACTGATGCTGACGCTACGAGTAAGCTATAACGACATACATAAGTGGGTACCTTCTACCTAATAATCAAATCTAGTTTGATTTTAATTTGAAAAAATTCTGCAATTCATAAATTTCTTATTTGCATCCAAATTAGGTACATCTTTCCTTCAGATCAAAGGTCATAGTTTGGACATTGTTTATACTGGTTGTTAACATTGTGTATGTAATTATTCAAGCTCAGATATGGATCACATTTGGTATTCCTAACAATATCATTGCTGTTGGCTACCAAAATGCGATAGTTATAGACATTGAAGTCCAAGAACCCATACAAGTATTGATGCAACTTGTTGGATAGAATCCATATGTTATCATTGGGATCTATTTTCAAATCGTTTGGAAAGTTCAAGATATCTCTACTCGTCTGTACAATGTCCTGGGTTTGTGGTAAGTAGACTTTGGTTTTTGTATTCCAACATCCGACGCTATGTTTGGTCACCAGATTGTAGAACATGACACCATTGCTGTTGATAGCAGATGCACTCGCTTGAGTGTTCCTAAATCTTGATCCCAAATAATGGAAATACTCATCGATGTCACTTGAGTTAACATATCGGCTAGAGTTCCTCAGATCTGTGGTAGACACGTAATAGTGTCTGTTACTCGACAAGGAGTGGAAGTACATATATCTCTGATCATCCCGGATAGTTTTATCAACATTGGTGCCGTTGTAATGGTGAACATTGTAGTGGTAGTACTCATAGGGATGTCTCTTATACTTACCACTCAGCTCAGGACTAATGGCCATTCCGAATATACCATCAACCCATCTGAACTTCAAGTTATCCAGAATGTACGTGGACTGTGTCGGTTCCGGATACATGTAGGGGTGAGTCAGCCGATACGATGTGTTTTTGAAGAAATCATACACGATCAAACCATAGCGGAATACGTCATTAACATACGCAAACACATGGTCACAATCCTCAACCACTTCTGTGACAATATTTGAGAACAAGGAGCCTTCAAACACTTGAGCTGTTGGTAGAATGTATTTGCGTATGAGTGTGTTGGTTTTCAAGTCAAATACCATGATCTTGGGCGGACAAAGTTGTTGTATTGAGCTTAGAATGTTAGTGACACCGGTATCCATGATCCAGAGTCTATCACACTTATCAACAGACATTCGGAACACAGATATCAACGAGTTACAGTTGCTGTCATCAAAGTAAGACCAGTTGGGATAGGGGAGAAGGATTGGCGATTCACTTGGGTCATTCATATTGAAGGAAGCTAATGTGAAGGGTATGCCTGCTTTCCATTTGGGGAAGGAGAGAAAGATGGTGCTTCTCCAGATACCAATACCCAACGGTAGATTGTTTTCAGGAATGAACTTGTTGCTTCGTATGAGATTTGCTTTCTGTTTATTATCTCGGAATACGAAGTCCATGATCTTCCATCTGAAGACAACTTGAAAGTGTGAAGAACTGGGATAGGCATTAGAAGGCACACTAGGATAAATAGAAGGTACACTGGGATGGAATGATTTCGTTTGGTCAGTACTTGGCCTTGCTGGACCCGCATTGGACTTGGTATTTGGTGGTTGATTGTTATTCTTCTGTCCCATAACAGGTCTCATGGACTGACTTGGTCCTGAAGGAGCCATGGGTCTATATGTAGTCACTGCTGGTGCTTGAGTTGATACAGGCATTCTGTTTTCTTTCTCGTTCTGACTTTGTGGTCTCAACTTTTGCAAGTCTACATTCAAGAAATTATTTGTGTAGTTCGTGTTGAAGAGTTCTTTTTCCCAATCGACAAAGTTCGGATTAACCATTCGTGTGTTATCGGGATTGGCGTTTACCATGGTGTCTGTTTCTAAATTTGGAGCAGCCATGTTGATGTTGGAAGTATCCATATTGTTGAGATTATTGTTGAGATTTTTGGCATCATCAGTATCGACCAAGGTGTTGGTGAAGAATGTATGAGGGTTTACAGTTCTTATCCCATTGATATACACGGGACTTGGGCCGTTGATATTATTCAAGTACATATTGAATTGATCTGCATAGCTATTACTGTTTGGTACATCCCTATCTTTAGAATTGAATTTTAGTTCTGCACTATCCATGTTGCTCTTCGTTACGAAATAATTCATATCCGTTATATCCTTACTAATGGAATCTTCCAAGGATGGGACATTTTCATTGGAAAACATATCATTATTCTTAATGCTATTCAAATTTACGTTTATTTCTCCACTGTCCGGTATCCCTTTTGGTAAGGTATCCATATTGAAGTACATAGTGTTATCCATTTCACTAGAGAAGGGCTTATTCATAGATTTCACGGTGTTTTCAAATTGTGAATTGATATTGGGACTTACCATATTTTCAGCTGAATGGAATGCTTGTTCTTCAGAATTCATTTTATTTCCATAGTTGTTCATATCATAGAGCTCATTGCTTGTTGGTTTTATAGAGTTGGAAAAGACATTATTAACTGGCGCTTTCGATGGCATCAAGTTTCCAAAGAATTCCTTTGTTGATGGGATCACCTCCTTGGGAGACACGTTCAAGTTTCTAAAGTTATCCATAAAGCTTGTATTGTTATTGGTACTCTTCATGTCTAAATTACCAAGCGAGTTTGTCATAAAGTTGTTTAGATCTTTCGGCGACATATTGTTTTTGGAGGACGACGGAGGAGAATAGGACGTGATAGCATTGAAATGTTTGAAAAGCTTTGAATTGATCAGGATATTATTGAAATCATTGAAAGGATCTTCATTACTGAGCGATTTTTGTGTCGTACTTCTGATATTTACTGGAGGGCCTGGTATTTCATTCAAATTTGGATTTGTTAAAAGATTGTTGTTGATGTCATTGATTTCAGAAGTTTTCAATGAGTTGGCGTAGGTTTGCGGGAGATCGGGTTTCAGTTCATTCTTTGTCCATCTGTATGCGTTGGGATACCGAAAGGTCGTCACTTCAATGCCTCCGCCACCTATTTGATTTTCTACTGGTAAATCTACATATTGGTTAACTTTATTTGGCACTGGATGTACTATTAGATTAATGTTATTGTTTTCCTCTAGGAGTTGTTTGGTACTTA
The DNA here is from genome assembly GCF_000475195.1 of Diaphorina citri. Classification (NCBI taxonomy): domain Eukaryota; kingdom Metazoa; phylum Arthropoda; class Insecta; order Hemiptera; family Psyllidae; genus Diaphorina; species Diaphorina citri. The sequence continues at coordinate 17,934 of NW_007390387.1, read as the reverse complement.
TTGGTGTTTTTACGTTCTGCCTGTATGATTTCAGAGGGGGATGTATGGTAGTCATAAACCACATGGAGAGCAACCATGCTGGCAACACTGTAGAACTTTCTGAAACAGAGAAATAGGAAATGAATAATTAAACAGTTTTTATTATGTCTTTCTATTTTGTTAATGTTGAAGGCAAGGACTATCAATTTCATTAACATATTTCCTATAATAAAGTTATAAAATGTAATCTTTTCTATTGAAAATTCAATACAAATAAACAGGGGTAATTTTTTAATTTGATCAAAAGATCAATACGGATTTAGAGGTAGTTTAGAAAATACAACACTATTCGAATTCTGACATCTCCACTAATTTCAGTGGATGTGTCACTTTTTAAATGGTTAGAAATGGAACCCATGTATTTTCCAAAGTTTTAGGAGTTAAACCTATGTAATCCATGTACATAAAGAACGAACTATATATACCTAATGTTAGTTTTATTCCATAAAATATGTCTAGGTACCTAGGTAGGTAGGTAGGTACTTGAAGTTTCTTCCACGTTCAAACTAAACAATATCGCACCACAAGTGAATGACCGACCCATTCGTAAACTGCAGAGCTGTTGTATTTTCGCGACACGTAAGATGTGACATAAATGTCATCTGACATTCATTACCTGTGTCTACATTTGTGATATAAGACTATCCAGGAGAGTGCGTAAGGGAGTTACCTATGTAGGTGTTAGTCTATTGGAACATATAAGGGACCTTCAATGTCTAGGGAACATTAAAAAACTCCTGGTAAACTTCAAAGTTCACAGTGCATAAAATAAGAAATAAGTATTGGTATACCTAGGCTAATATTTTTTTTTTTTTTTTTTTTTTTTTTTTTTTTTTTTGGAAATGGGCTCCTTAGATTTATAAAAAAAAGCTTAATAATAAAGTCATTAAAATTCAAAAAAAAACTGGATTATCCTACAACCGGTTGGGTGGGTTGATAACCAATTGTTTGAAGAGTCCCCCTTGATGTTATATGTCGGCGGTTAACGGGATGACCTTATTTTTAGTTTATTTTGTTAATTTCTCTCCTGAAAACGAACAATGACACAAGTTATTTCTCTATATAACAAACATGGTATTTTCTATCGGAGATACTTACTCCAATAAAAATTATATAATATCTCACAACAGAGAAGGGATATAATATTTAATAAAAGTACTTCTACCTATAAGGAGAATGAGGTTTTTTATAAACTTTGCCAATTCCCCGTTAAGGACACTTACTTTGGGTTATAGATTGTTG
>NW_007390387.1:6640-13836 GCF_000475195.1 Diaphorina citri | reverse complement strand
CTTTGTACTTACCTTTTACTATTCGTTTAGTTCTGGTTCTAGTGGAAAAACACCCCTAAGGGTATTGTACGGGATCCCCCAAGCGAAAAAAGGGGGGGGAAATTGAGAATTTATCGAACAGAACAGAAATGGTTATAAACAGTTTTATTAAAAAATTTGTTCCATCCATAAGGAAAAAACCTTTTTCCGGTTTTCCGGGGGGCATAACCCGCATATGGACGGAAAGGGGCACCCGTCTGGTTTTCCGGGCCCCCATTTTCCAGGGGCCTAGGTGAGTTGATTGTGGAGTTAGTGGGTAGGGCCTTGCTAGCTTTGTTTGGCCGGGAAATTGGGGGGCAGGGGGTAAAAAACCGTAAAACAAAAAACCCCCGGTCAGAACCGGTAAGGCAGTGGGGACCCCAGTTTTTGCCATTAAAACCGCCCATTATCCAACGTTATAAATAGGTAAACTACAAAAAAATTACTTACCCTTTTAATAAATTTTAAACCTTTAGGTATTACCCTTTATTTTCCCAAATTGGGATCCCTGGGAAATTTCTTATTTTCTGGGGATTAAAACTGTACTCGGCTTTTAGTTTGCATTCTAGCATTCGTAAACATAAAACCACTATAACCTCCTACCTCACTCAGGTTATGACAATATAAACAGCTTAATTATGTAATCTTCAGAACTAGAACCCGCAAGTAACCAAAGAGAGTACTAGAGGAACTTAAACAGCAAGTAAAACTATATACCATCCAAGTTTACGTAGTCAGTCATTATAGTCATCCGATTATGATGGGGCTCTGTGTGAGGGGCGATTTCAGTAGGAAGCACATTGGAACAATTCGGGAATGGGGCTTACAAAAAACTCTAGGAAGACTTAACAATAAATACACTTGGTACACTCCTAAGGTCTTTGCGGTACCAGGGTTTTACCTCTCATTTGGAACAAACTACCAGCTTACTCAGTACTCACCCAGCCAGAGTGGGCGCTGGAAACAGCAGTCCGACGATGATCTCCGATGTAGTCCCACCATCCATAGGCACTCCGCGAAAAGTTCCTGATTAATGGGAGAAACAAATTTACGAAACACCTGTCTAGGAACATAAGAAAAATTTATTTGAAATGTGTTAATCCCTGATTGTTTCTCTGATTTCTGATTGTAGGAATAAATTCCTCTGCTCGCGCCTGATAATCTCAAGTGCACTTGAGAGTCTATAACTCGGTATCTAGTTACTAGTTTCACCATATAAGGGAACAGGTCCATGATGTCTCTAGGCGGGAACTTTGGTATGGTACTACCTAACCATAGGAGATCAATGTGGTGTTGCCTAGACCACAAGATGTAACCTTAGGCTAACCTTAGGCATCCAAGTAGCTACTTGAAAAAAAAAAAAAAAAAAAAAAAAAAAAAAAACTAGACCTTCTTAATATTTTTACTTTCTACCTATTATTTTTAACATGAGAGTAAAAAAAAAAAAAAAAAAAAAAAAAAAAAAAAAAAAAAAAAAAAAAAAAACTAGACCTTCTTTATATTTTTACTTTCTATTATTTTAACATGGGAAATTAGTGGAGATGCCAGAATCCCCCTAGTTTTATATTCAAAACTTTAGGGATTTCTACTCACTAGCTAAACTTTTTCAAATTGATTTAAACTTTACATTTCACTTTACATATGACACAAAAAAGAAGAAGAAAAATACTTCACAATAAAGGTATCTGTTCTAATCTTTAGTGACAAGAGTTTTACCCTCCATTTGGCGAGAAGCAACACCTTCTCACATCAACCTCACCCAGTCTTAATAGCGTAGGGAAAAAACAGAATTGTCTCCTATCCGGATACTAACCACGCTCAACGTTGCTTATCTTCAGTGATCCATACGGAACTGGTGAATTGAATGTGCTATCACCGCTGGCTCTAAGTATACTCGTTTGGGTCACGATTATTGGCCTCTTGGGAGTACCAGAACACAGAGTCAACAATGGGTTTCACTCTTCTAAGCACTGAGCGTGGGATCTCCTATGTAACTATAGGTATTTACATAATTATCTACATACCTAGTTCTAGTCTAGTCTACATACTTAAAATTTCAAGACATAAAATTTATTTTGTGATTGCCTGATAATAACTTTGTATATGCAATACACATGTCACCCATAAAATACCTACCTTGGAGTCACAAAATGGCAAATATCAATCTACAAAATAAAGCTACCTTTTACTTATAATTAACTTTGAAAAATAAACAAAATACCAATTATGTCTATAGTTATTTATAAATAAATAGATTTATTGAGCATACAATTTATTCTAAAGGCACGACAGCTTAGCTTATACAAAACTTAGACTAAAATAGAACCTAATACCTCTAGATAGGTACCAGGTAAATACTGATTTATTTACAAATGAACTATCAACTAGTAATCTACCTCTCTACAATCAACATTGGTAGAGATAAAATTACGTTTTATTGATCTTACAATACACATGTTTCAAAAAATCTAATATCCTGCATGATAGTTGTTGAACCACTCATCTGCTGTAAGACCCTAAAATGAAGCACTTCATTTTACCTGCTGATTGATGGCACATTAAAACACTTAATTTGGATGCAAATTTGATCGATTGATGACGTTAATCTAATTTTCACTGATGCTGACGCTACGAGTAAGCTATAACGACCTACATAAGTGGGTACCTTCTACCTAATAATCAAATATAGTTTGATTTTAATTTGAAAAAATTCTGCAATACATAAATTTCTTATTTGCATCCAAATTAGGTACATCTTTCCTTCAGATCAAAGGTCATAGTTTGGACATTGTTTATACTGGTTTTTAACATTGTGTATGTAATTATTCAAGCTCAGATATGGATCACATTTGGTATTCCTAACAATATCATTGCTGTTGGCTACCAAAATGCGATAGTTATAGACATTGAAGTCCAAGAACCCATACAAGTATTGATGCAACTTGTTGGATAGAATCCATATGTTATCATTGGGATCTATTTTCAAATCGTTTGGAAAGTTCAAGATATCTCTACTCGTCTGTACAATGTCCTGGGTTTGTGGTAAGTAGACTTTGGTTTTTGTATTCCAACATCCGACGCTATGTTTGGTCACCAGATTGTAGAACATGACACCATTGCTGTTGATAGCAGATGCACTCGCTTGAGTGTTCCTAAATCTTGATCCCAAATAATGGAAATACTCATCGATGTCACTTGAGTTAACATATCGGCTAGAGTTCCTCAGATCTGTGGTAGACACGTAATAGTGTCTGTTACTCGACAAGGAGTGGAAGTACATATATCTCTGATCATCCCGGATAGTTTTATCAACATTGGTGCCGTTGTAATGGTGAACATTGTAGTGGTAGTACTCATAGGGATGTCTCTTATACTTACCACTCAGCTCAGGACTAATGGCCATTCCGAATATACCATCAACCCATCTGAACTTCAAGTTATCCAGAATGTACGTGGACTGTGTCGGTTCCGGATACATGTAGGGGTGAGTCAGCCGATACGATGTGTTTTTGAAGAAATCATACACGATCAAACCATAGCGGAATACGTCATTAACATACGCAAACACATGGTCACAATCCTCAACCACTTCTGTGACAATATTTGAGAACAAGGAGCCTTCAAACACTTGAGCTGTTGGTAGAATGTATTTGCGTATGAGTGTGTTGGTTTTCAAGTCAAATACCATGATCTTGGGCGGACAAAGTTGTTGTATTGAGCTTAGAATGTTAGTGACACCGGTATCCATGATCCAGAGTCTATCACACTTATCAACAGACATTCGGAACACAGATATCAACGAGTTACAGTTGCTATCATCAAAGTAAGACCAGTTGGGATAGGGGAGAAGGATTGGCGATTCACTTGGGTCATTCATATTGAAGGAAGCTAATGTGAAGGGTATGCCTGCTTTCCATTTGGGGAAGGAGAGAAAGATGGTGCTTCTCCAGATACCAATACCCAACGGGAGATTGTTTTCAGGAATGAACTTATTGCTTCGTATGAGATTTGCTTTCTGTTTATTATCTCGGAATACGAAGTCCATGATCTTCCATCTGAAGACAACTTGAAAGTGTGAAGAACTGGGATAGGCATTAGAAGGCACACTAGGATAAATAGAAGGTACACTGGGATGGAATGATTTCGTTTGGTCAGTACTTGGCCTTGCTGGACCCGCATTGGACTTGGTATTTGGTGGTTGATTGTTATTCTTCTGTCCCATAACAGGTCTCATGGACTGACTTGGTCCTGAAGGAGCCATGGGTCTATATGTAGTCACTGCTGGTGCTTGAGTTGATACAGGCATTCTGTTTTCTTTCTCGTTCTGACTTTGTGGTCTCAACTTTTGCAAGTCTACATTCAAGAAATTATTTGTGTAGTTCGTGTTGAAGAGTTCTTTTTCCCAATCGACAAAGTTCGGATTAACCATTCGTGTGTTATCGGGATTGGCGTTTACCATGGTGTCTGTTTCTAAATTTGGAGCAGCCATGTTGATGTTGGAAGTATCCATATTGTTGAGATTATTGTTGAGATTTTTGGCATCATCAGTATCGACCAAGGTGTTGGTGAAGAATGTATGAGGGTTTACAGTTCTTATCCCATTGATATACACGGGACTTGGGCCGTTGATATTATTCAAGTACATATTGAATTGATCTGCATAGCTATTACTGTTTGGTACATCCCTATCTTTAGAATTGAATTTTAGTTCTGCACTATCCATGTTGCTCTTCGTTACGAAATAATTCATATCCGTTATATCCTTACTAATGGAATCTTCCAAGGATGGGACATTTTCATTGGAAAACATATCATTATTCTTAATGCTATTCAAATTTACGTTTATTTCTCCACTGTCCGGTATCCCTTTTGGTAAGGTATCCATATTGAAGTACATAGTGTTATCCATTTCACTAGAGAAGGGCTTATTCATAGATTTCACGGTGTTTTCAAATTGTGAATTGATATTGGGACTTACCATATTTTCAGCTGAATGGAATGCTTGTTCTTCAGAATTCATTTTATTTCCATAGTTGTTCATATCATAGAGCTCATTGCTTGTTGGTTTTATAGAGTTGGAAAAGACATTATTAACTGGCGCTTTCGATGGCATCAAGTTTCCAAAGAATTCCTTTGTTGATGGGATCACCTCCTTGGGAGACACGTTCAAGTTTCTAAAGTTATCCATAAAGCTTGTATTGTTATTGGTACTCTTCATGTCTAAATTACCAAGCGAGTTTGTCATAAAGTTGTTTAGATCTTTCGGCGACATATTGTTTTTGGAGGACGACGGAGGAGAATAGGACGTGATAGCATTGAAATGTTTGAAAAGCTTTGAATTGATCAGGATATTATTGAAATCATTGAAAGGATCTTCATTACTGAGCGATTTTTGTGTCGTACTTCTGATATTTACTGGAGGGCCTGGTATTTCATTCAAATTTGGATTTGTTAAAAGATTGTTGTTGATGTCATTGATTTCAGAAGTTTTCAATGAGTTGGCGTAGGTTTGCGGGAGATCGGGTTTCAGTTCATTCTTTGTCCATCTGTATGCGTTGGGATACCGAAAGGTCGTCACTTCAATGCCTCCGCCACCTATTTGATTTTCTACTGGTAAATCTACATATTGGTTAACTTTATTTGGCACTGGATGTACTATTAGATTAATGTTATTGTTTTCCTCTAGGAGTTGTTTGGTACTTATTGGTGTTTTTACGTTCTGCCTGTATGATTTCAGAGGGGGATGTATGGTAGTCATAAACCACATGGAGAGCAACCATGCTGGCAACACTGTAGAACTTTCTGAAACAGAGAAATAGGAAATGAATAATTAAACAGTTTTTATTATGTCTTTCTATTTTGTTAATGTTGAAGGCAAGGACTATCAATTTCATTAACATATTTCCTATAATAAAGTTATAAAATGTAATCTTTTCTATTGAAAATTCAATACAAATAAACAGGGGTAATTTTTTAATTTGATCAAAAGATCAATACGGATTTAGAGGTAGTTTAGAAAATACAACACTATTCGAATTCTGACATCTCCACTAATTTCAGTGGATGTGTCACTTTTTAAATGGTTAGAAATGGAACCCATGTATTTTCCAAAGTTTTAGGAGTTAAACCTATGTAATCCATGTACATAAAGAACGAACTATATATACCTAATGTTAGTTTTATTCCATAAAATATGTCTAGGTACCTAGGTAGGTAGGTAGGTACTTGAAGTTTCTTCCACGTTCAAACTAAACAATATCGCACCACAAGTGAATGACCGACCCATTCGTAAACTGCAGAGCTGTTGTATTTTCGCGACACGTAAGATGTGACATAAATGTCATCTGACATTCATTACCTGTGTCTACATTTGTGATATAAGACTATCCAGGAGAGTGCGTAAGGGAGTTACCTATGTAGGTGTTAGTCTATTGGAACATATAAGGGACCTTCAATGTCTAGGGAACATTAAAAAACTCCTGGTAAACTTCAAAGTTCACAGTGCATAAAATAAGAAATAAGTATTGGTATACCTAGGCTAATATTTTTTTTTTTTTTTTTTTTTTTTTTTTTTTTTTTTGGAAATGGGTTTTAAATTATGCCTAACTATCCTTCTTATATAATCCATTAAAATTAAACGTATCCATACATCCATAACGTATTTTGTAATAAACGAACAGAATTGTTACAATGTTATAATAAACCGTACAAGTTATTTAACATTTACTTACTTTACATCAGACCAGATGATAGAGTTATAGATACGTTTCATACGACCCGAACCTACCAATTTACAGGAAGGACCAACAATCGTCCTTTGGTAAGAATCCATCTTTATCACAGGTAGGTGAGTGTATCACAAACTCTACAGTCAATAATCGAGAGTCCCCACAATCTATATTCCTTGGCATCGTATTAAGATTCAAAGTAAGTACTTCTAGTTACACCAAGAAAAATCTTAATAAGATCTATCAAAAAACTCTTTTAATTTCCTGAAACAAAATGAACAGTTTTAAAGTTCTCCCTAAAACAAAATGAGATTTTCTATCGGCAGATACTACCCAAAAAGATAAAAACCACCTACAAATGGATATATTTAAAATTTACTTCTGCCCTTAAAGGAGAAGAGGTTTTTTATATCTGCCGCACTTTGCTGGTCCCGTAAGGACACAATTTGC